>NW_024112100.1:0-38783 GCF_003073215.2 Triticum urartu | reverse complement strand
ATTTTGTAGTGATTTTCAATTTCACGGTCATTTAGCTCTCTAAACAATTAGGTAAATGACCGGAAAACAACAAATGATGTCAGAACATGTTGGAATTGATTGCGCCGCTTTGAATGCTGCATACTGAACACAAAAGAAGTCCGGAGTTCAAATAACTTTAAAAAACATTGAAGTGGCCGTGTAACAGATGAGTTCTCGTCCGAAACCCTGATACTCCGAAAGAGTTTGTCCAGTTTGTACACGAAGTGCATCCAATTTTTGCCGTGACCCTCTCTACTCTTTCGCACATGCTATGCGGGTGAAATGATGATACCATGCCAAGCTTCAATATTTTCAGAATTCATTTTGTACTGATTTTCAATTTCACGGTCATTTAGCTCTCTAAACAATTAGGTAAATGACCGAAAAACAACAAATGATGTCAGAACATGTTGGAAATTGATGACGTCGCTTTGAATGCTGCATACTGAACACAAAAGAAGTCCGGAGTTCAAATAAATTTAAAAAACATTGAAGTGGCCGTGTAACAGATGAGTTCTCGTCCGAAACCCTGATACTCCAAAAGAGCTTGTCCAGTTTCTACACGAAGTGCGTCCAGTTTTTGCCGTGGCCCTCTCTACTCTTTCGCACATGCTATGCGGGTGAAATGTTGATACCATGCCAAGTTTCAACATTTTCAGAATTCATTTTGTAGTGATTTTCAATTTCACGGTCATTTAGCTCTCTAAACAATTAGGTAAATGACCGGAAAACAACAAATGATGTCAGAACATGTTGGAATTGATGGCGCCGCTTTGAATGCTGCATACTGAACACAAAAGAAGTCCGGAGTTCAAATAAGTTTAAAAAACATTGAAGTGGCCGTGTAACAGATGAGTTCTCGTCCGAAACCCTGATACTCCGAAAGAGTTTGTCCAGTTTGTACACGAAGTGCATCCAATTTTTGCCGTGACCCTCTCTACTCTTTCGCACATGCTATGCGGGTGAAATGATGATACCATGCCAAGCTTCAATATTTTCAGAATTCATTTTGTACTGATTTTCAATTTCACGGTCATTTAGCTCTCTAAACAATTAGGTAAATGACCGAAAAACAACAAATGATGTCAGAACATGTTGGAAATTGATGACGTCGCTTTGAATGCTGCATACTGAACACAAAAGAAGTCCGGAGTTCAAATAAATTTAAAAAACATTGAAGTGGCCGTGTAACAGATGAGTTCTCGTCCGAAACCCTGATACTTCGAAAGAGTCACTACTAGGAAAAAGGGCTATAGATAGGATTAATACTAATCGCGCGCCATGGAAGCAGCGCGCCACTACTATATACTAATGGCGCACCGGTTGGTGATGCGCCATTAGTGTGGAAGACACTAATGGCGCACCAGAAACAGGGTGCGCCACTAGTGTTAAGTTATTTTTTTCCATTTTTCCATACATACTAATGGCGCATCAGGTCGAAGTGCGCCATTACTAGTTCTAAGTAGTAATGGCGCACCAAGTAGACAGTGCGCCATTACTGTAAAAAAAATTTATTCTTTTTTTGCAAAACTACTAATGGCCCATCGTTTCACAGTGCGCCATTACTAGTTTAAACTAGTAATGGCGCACTATTACCCGGTGCACCATTAGTATATATATTTATTTATTTTTACTTTTTTGCAAAACTTCTAATGGCGCACCACCTGCAGGTGCGCCATTAGTAACCAGGGTTACTAATGACGCATTTGCTGGTGGTGCGCCATTAGTAACCTCGGACCCCAACAAGATATTTTGGACAGCCCCACACCTACCCACTCACTTTCCCCACTTCATTCCCTCCACCTCCTTCTCCAAGCTTTCGGCCATCTCCTCCAACCCCGTTGGTCTGCCCGTCAATAGGCACCTCGGGAGGCTCGCTGGATGGGGTCACCATGAGGGTCGCCGCGAAATGCATGTCGACTTCGAGGGTCGACTCGCCGACTTTGAAAGAGCAGACCTAGTCGCGCTACAACACATAGACGTGGTCGATCCTTGGGTGGTAGAGCACAAAACCTTTATTGAGAAGACGTACAATGACCGAGGCCAACAAAGGACGGACGGAGATATACTCAAAGAGCACAACTCATGTTTCATGCGTTGGTTCAAGCAGAAGCTTCTGTCGTACCCTTTACATGAAGATTCTTCCGCGGAAGAACAACTCATATTCGCCTTGTCACAAGGCGCCGAGCACAACCTGATGACCTATGAGGCGTACGATATGAACGGCTACACATTCTACACCGAGGACAAGGACATGAAGAGCGATGGTTATCAGAACTCCGGGGTAACAATGGAATCCTACACCGGTAACGACAAGGATAGATACTGCGGAAGGATCGAGGAGATCTGGGAGCTGAGCTACGCTAGAGAGAAGGTCCCGATGTTCCGTGTCAGATGGGCCAAGAGCGTCCTAAAAGAAGACCGGTATTTCACCACCATGGTTATACCTGAAGCCAAATCCAAGACCGCGGGCGCAAACGTCACCGCGAAAAATGAGCCATGCGTACTGGCTTCCCAAGGGGACCAATGCTTCTTCATTACTGACCCGTCAAAGCCCAGTCGTGTTGTCGTGAGGAGAGGCAAAAGGAAGATCATCGGAATGGATGGAGTAGCCAATGAGCAAGACTTCGACAAGTACGACGACCCGAAGATCGAACATGACGACGACGATGAAGTAGCAGCACACACCACAAGAAGAAGCAGGACCACCCTACCTAAAGGACGTCCGTTCCACAGAAGAACTCCATTTGCAAAAAAGAAGGGCAAGAAGATTGTGAACAGATAGCTAGCTAAGATCGATTGTATTTAAATCGTAGTCTTCATTTCTCGATTGTATTTCATGGGCACTTTTTGATATCATGAATATTTTTATATTTCATGGGCACTTTTTGAATTCATGAGGACACTTGATCTCGATCCGACTACATCTCGATCTTGATTCCCCCTCCATCTCGATCTCGATTCCCCCTCCATCTCGATCTCGATCCCACCCGCACCCTCCCCCACTAGCTCCACCGCCGCCGACGACCCACCGCAACCCTCCCCCGCTCCACCGCCGCCAACGAGCACCCGGCCCCCCGCACCCTCCCCCGCTCCACCGCCGCCAACGGGCACCCCCCGCACCCTCCCCCGCTCCACCGCCACCGCCGATGATATTTTCAAGTAACAATTTTGAACATATTTTTTAAAAAATTATTACTGTTTTTATAAAAAAATATTACTGTTATGATTTAAAAAAGTTTGAACATATTTAAACACAAATAAATATCAAAAACAACATTTAAAATGCATAAAAAATATTGGGGAGCCTGGGAATCGAACCCAGGACCTCCTGGTGTGTGCTGCGTGCTGACCAGTCGGGTTAGTGGGTGGGTTCTGTTGTAGATAGGGTTAGGCTGTAGATATGGTTAGTGGGCTAGATTAAAACAAAATTCTAATGGCGCACCGAGGGGAGGTGCGCCATTAGAATAGTCATACTAATGGCGCACAGCTGGGTGGTGCGCCATTAGAACCCTCCCCCTAGCTATCCTCCCTGTCCCTCGCCAGATCCCCTTCGACCCACTCTCCCTCGCCACCAGATGCACCCGCGCGCTGCCCCGACCCACGACGGTGCCACCCCGACCCTCACCGGACTCCACCCCCGCCGCCCCCGCGCCCCCGCGCCCCCACCCCCGCCGCCCCGACCCTCGCCGGACTCCTCCTCGCCGTCTGCGCCTTCTTCCACCTCCGGCCACCGCGGCCTCACCGTCTGTGGAGGTATCTGCTCGACGGACGCGCTCCTCGACGGCGGCGCGAGCCTCCCCGCGTGGCTGCTGCTCATCGATGACGGTTAGTCTCTGTCCCTCCCTCCCTCTCTCCCCCGCTCATCCCCATGCCCCCACAGGGCGGCGACCAAGGGTTAGGAGCAGGAGCTCGCCGCCGCCGCCCCGTCGTGCAGCTGCTGCTGCTTCTTGCGGCCGCCTTTCCCGCGCGCTCGTGCGCGGACGCCGGGCCCCACGTGCTCGTGCGTTGCCGCCGCCGCCGTCACGCGGCTGCAGCTTCTTGTTGTCAGTTTGCTGCCATACCTTCAATTCCTGTCATGCTTATCTTCAATTAACCATAGGGTTCCTAAGGTTTCTCAGATAGAGATATAAGTAGTGGCCATTATAGATAGATGCGTGCAAATCACATGTTGTTAAGATTTCCATACATGTAGCTACCATTTGGTCATACAAATTGGTGCTCCTGCATATTGTTTTTGGTCCTTATAAATTGTTCAGTAGTGTTCCTGCAGGATGACTAAGGAATTAGTGCTCTGTTATGATTTCTTGATAGAATTGTCGAACTACTGTCCTATGTATTAGTACTGATTATTTGGGTCCTTATCCTTGCTTCAAAGGATGCTGGTAGGTAAATCGGTGGCCTTATTAACCATGCTATGCCATTGTTAGCTGTATTAGTACTGTTTATTTGGTTAGCTGTAGTAGGAGAGTGCCTGCTGATTAGTGTTTATTTGCTTTTTTTGGCGCATAATTGGTTATTTGTCTGAAGTAGTGTTAGTTCTGATCATGATTGTTGTGCTTATGGCTTTAAAAATGATAAACTGTTTGAATCTGATAGGCAGGTGTCCTTTTAGATTTTGTTGGTAAATCTGTTTTATTCAATGGTTATTGACAGTAGATTATCATTCCTATTTTAGGAAGGTCTATTCCTGCAATATCATTGTTACCTTTTATTTGGACTACTACTGCTAGGACTTGCTCCAGATTTTAGGATTTCTTTTCTTTTATGATTTATTTTCTTCTAGGACTAGGTTTTTATTATTTTTCTGTTGTGATTGTTTTTTGAGCTCTTTCTTTTTCATTTCCTACTATCCTTATCCTGATTATCTTAAATTGTTATGATGTGTGTAACAGGATTAGATCTTGGATTTGCTAGTGGACTTTGGGAGTTTCTTAGCCAGCTTGGTGACTCCATATTTTTCACTATTTCAGCAAGTCTTTTGTAAGCATTAAACTTTCAGCACTACATTTCTATCTTATGTGTACATCTGTTTGCTTCCAATTTCTATATATGTATTGTTGTTACTAAAAATGATGAAGCTCCTGTCAATTGCTATACATATATATGTGTATGATGATCCTCCTTTCCTGCAGTAGTATAACTAGGATATAAAGCACATTGAACTAACAATCTTGTATGGTGCCTAAACTACAATGATTCAGGAACATGAGATGACTCGAGGGTTGCAGTACATGGAATGCATTTGCAAATGCAGCCAAAACCTGATATATACCAAAAAAGATTGTTATATTCCTTCCTGGTACAATAAACAATAAACTAAAATAGTTCCTGGTACAAAAAGAATAAACTATACATAGTTAATTTCTTCTCTTCAGCATCTTTCTGAATGACCCTAATTGTCACTGACAATATCTGGACAGATTGAAACAATTTAACTTCAGTACTTCAAGTAATTTGCATGAAAGATTTTTGAAGTCCAACTTCTGAATCCAGAATTTGATTAGTTCCATAAATTTGTATGACCATAGATTTAGAAAATTTTCAGAGATTTGTATGACCAAAGATACAGTTCAGATTTGATTAGTTCCATAAATTTGTATGACCAAATATATATTTCAGATTTGTATAGTTTCAGAGATTTGTATGACCAAAGATATAGTTCAGATTTGAATTGTTTCAGAAATTGGTATGACCAAAGATGCTATTGTATATAAATGGGCTACTGTAGAACTGTTCTTCATCTTTACAGTGCTGTTGTATAGAAATATGCTGAATTTTCTGCTCTGATTGTTGCTCAAAGAAATTTAGCAAAAAAATGGGGTCCTGGGAGACGCCGCTGCTGCTTGAGGCCCTTGAGAGGCCCTTCGTGTCGTGATGATTTTGCAGGTACCCCGAGAGGCCCTTGAGTTTGCCGGAATGTCGATTAACTTCCGTTCCGGCAAATTCGGGTACTCCATATGTCCTATTTTCAGCAAAGGTCATGCTGAAATTTTCCGTGAAATTTAGCATGACTTTGCTAAAAATCGGACATATGAGGTACTTGCTACTAATGCATGGGCCGGGGTATCTTAGTACTGAATTAAGTAGGATCAACTGCCCCTTTATTCTTGCTATATTAAACCATAGGTGGCAATAGAGCCAAGTGATTAGGCCCAACCTAGGGTGCCTCGGCATCGATAAACCCTAAATGATGAAAACTTAAATTGGCTGCCCCGGATGCCTCGGTGTCGATGAGAATCTAAATGATGTACGCTTAGGCTTTTAGGGTGCCTCGGCGTCGACAAACCCTAAATGATGAAAGCTTAGGCTTTTAGGGTGCCTCGGTGTCGACAAACCCTAAATGATGAGACCATGATCTTGTTCCTTGACAATAACCAACTTTTTGACCAAACTTTTTTCCTATTTAGAACGAAACATGGCCCACAACAATGAGGCCGGTGGTTCGGGCGGTAAGCAATTCTGGGAGCTGTCCCAGGAGATGGAGGAACAACCTCACCGCTATGAGGACGCCGCGGAAGACACCGATCCTCATTACACAACCCCTAGTGGCGTCGGGGATGACACCACTGATGGTGCCGCCGAGGATGCCACCACTGATAATGGCGGCGCACACACAGATGGCAGCCAACCGAAGAAGCAAAGGAAGGACCGGCGCCCGAATGCGCTCCGCACCGTCAAGGAGGAATTCTCTCAAGTGGACTCCGACGGGAATCCAACGGAGCCCAAACATATAGTCAAGGGGTACTCGGTTCAGCTCGGGTGCATTCTCCGGAGCACCATCTCGATCAACACCGAGAACCTTAGGCATAAGGACCGAGGGAATTTGCACAACCTCCTCTTCACGAAGCTGCTCGATCTCCTCCAAGGGCAGAATCGTTCAACCGGGCAACCCCATGTTCCACGGTAATCCGATGCCACCCACAATGTATAGGGTTGAAGTGGTTCGGGTGCTGCCAGGCTGCGACGAGATGTTACCTCCGATTCGACCCACTGGGGCCGACGAAGAAGATGAGATGACCCTCAGCACCTGCGTAAACTGGCCCCTGCTTTGGCCGAAGAGCCAGATTCGTTTGGGGGCGGGGGACACCACCCCACAGACAAGACCGCCAGTCATGCCGGCGCCAAGCCATGGCAAGAACGCCGCAACGCTATCGGACCTGCCGGACATCCCTATGGCACAGGATCCGGACAGCCCTATGGCACAGGATCCGGACGGCGACGACAACGACGACGGTACATTTACCAAAGTTGATAAGTACTTTGCCGAACATGGGTACGCTCACAAGTTCTGCGGGCCTCTTTCTCAAGAACCCAACCAAGACGACCGCGATCTAGCTGGTACGGCGGAGAAATCCAATTGCAACAGGCGTCGTCTGGCGTTCAGTTCTCAGGACACTCCTCCAGCTCCTGCCTTCACCGAGCCTCAGATAGTTGAGGTGCGAAATATTATCAGCCCCAACACGCTCAAGAAGGCGGTCTGTGAGCAGAACTCGGTCCCATTACAGGAGATCAAGAAGAAGGGAAGGAAATGAAAGACTAACAAGGGCGCCGGTGCGAGCCAGCCGGCACCGAGTTTGATCCGTGCTCAGGACGGGCCACCTTCACCTAAGGATATCTCGAGGAGGGTGCATGTGGCGGGTAGGGCGATGCTACCGCCAAATATGTTGAATGCTGCAACCGGTGCTATGCGGAGTCTACACGATAGTGTTCTTTCTTTGGAGAAGCGGCGTCTCAGAGAGAAGGATGTGGCATACCCGGTTTTCATGGCCAAGGTGCCAGAGGGCAAGGGCTTTGTGGATGGCGACATCGGGGGTACGATCGTCCTGCGGTTTGATGACATCTTTGCTATGTTTAACCTTCATCCGCTACGCTACACCTTCGTTCGGCTGTTTTCGCTGAGTATGGAGATGCAGATCATTAGAGACAAGACCCCGGACATCGTAATAGTCGACCCCTTCTACATGCGTGCCAAGCACTTGAGCAGCGCTAGGGACCGCCAAGTTGCGAGTTCACACCTCGAAGGCGTCATTCTGGCAAACCCAGATAAGGATAACTTCCTTGTGGTTTACTTTCCCGAGTAAGTCATCCCTTAACCGCCCCATAACATATGATTTCTTAGATTTCGATCGTTCTTTTTTTTCTAACATTCCGTGTTCTGTGCAGTGACACACATTGCACACTCATCCTCTTAAGCCCGAAATATTCCATGGCCACGTATTTAGACCAGAACCGTAACTCCAAGATAGACTACACAAATGTCAAGAAAGTTCTTGATGATGTTCTCCCCGCCTACACCAAATCTGGAGGCACCTTCACCAGGGCAGTTCGTAAGTACGACAAGCACATGTTCTCACACAATACAAAGTTCTGCTACGTCAAGCAGCCGCCTGGCGGTCAGAAGGATGCCTACTACGCCCTCCATCACATGCGGGCGATCGTAAGGGACCATCATCAACTTCTGCTACCAGATAATCTCAAAGATTGGGCCGCGAGCTTGTCGGCAGTCCAGGACGCGGACCTCAGACAAGAATTCTTTCGCATCCAGTCGGAGTTTGCGGACATCATCCATCAAGATGTCCTTCATACCTCGGGGCAGTTCTTCCTCAAATATCAACCATCCAACAATGAGATAGATGAAATGCTACAAATGCAGGGCGACAACGACCGCGATTTCATGACCATCACGACAGACGGCAGCTTCATCCACGTTCCTGTCCGATGAGTCGAGTCAAAAGTAGTGATGTGTAGTTCTGAAACATTGATTGGCTCATGTTGTAATTATACTTTAATGAATTCGTATGTCCCTTTGGTTTGGACAGTCGTTCAACTTAGATGTAATCAATGCTATTTATTAGTAGGACCATGAATCCTGCTATTAATGTCTTGCTTTTCTCTTCCGATCCTTTTGTTGCATAGTTACATATTGCTTATGTATTGTCTGTTGTTTGGCTTGTGCATAGAGATGCCGTCGTATGTTGTGTACAAGGGTAAGGTTCCTAGAGTCTACGATGACTGGGAGGAGTGTCGGAGACAGGTTCACCGTTTCAGCGGTAACAGTTACAAAGGTACACCACTAGGGCAGAGGCCGAATGTAGATACGCCCGCTATCTAGAGGGAGAGAGGAGGGAGCGTTGGAGGAACCGGATGAAGACCAGTTTGATCGCGATGATGCTCATCGTGATGACCACAGCTCTCTTCTATCTGATGGTGGTTTAGATGATCGATATCGACTTGTAATGTGAAGGCAAACTCGATACTCGCGGTCTTGAGACTTGTAATGTTTTTTCTTTGTTCGGTCTTTTGAATTCGGAGACTAATATGATGAATTGTATTCGGAGACTAATTTTCTATTGTATTTCATGAATCTGATGTTGCTGTGTGCTGCTGTCTATATTCTGTCCAATAATATATTTTGTAACCTGTGCAAAAATCAGAAAAGCAAAAAAAATTAAAACCTGATATTCATACTAATGGCGCACCACACAAGACACTAATGGTGCACTGTGATCATCACACTAATGGTGCATTAACTGCTGGTGCGCCATTAGAATGCCAAAGCACATGGGTACATATGGCCCCCTGGGAGGCCTTCTAATGGTGCACTGCAGGCTATACTAATGGCGCACTACGTGGTGCGCCATTAGAACACCAGATACTAATGGCGCACCGGTGGTGCGCCATTAGAATTTAATTCTAATGGCGTGATGCCAGTGGCGCACCGGTAGTGCGCCATTAGAAGGAAAATTCGGTGCGCCAGTAGCATGCCTTTTCCTAGTAGTGAGTTTGTCCCGTTTGTACACGAAGTGCGTCCAGTTTTTTCCGTGACCCTCTCTACTCTTTCGCACATGCTATGCGGGTGAAATGATGGTACCATGCCAAGTTTCAACATGTTGGAAATTGGAAATTGATGTCAGAACATGTTGGAAATTGATGACGTCGCTTTGAATGCTGCATACTGAACACAAAAGAAGTTCGGAGTTCAAATAAGTTGGAAAAACATTGAAGTGGTCGTGTAACAGATGAGTTCTCGTCCGAAACCCTGATACTCCGAAAGAGTTTGTCTAGTTTGTACCCGAAGTGCCTCCAGTTTTTGCCGTGACCCTCTCTACTCTTTCGCACATGCTATGCGGGTGAAATGATGATACCATGCCAAGTTTCAACATTTTCAGAATTCATTTTGTAGTGATTTTCAATATCACGGTTATTTAGCTCTCTAAACAATTAGGTAAATGACCGAAAAACAACAAATGATGTCAGAACATGTTCGAAATTGATGACGTCGCTTTGAATGCTGCATACTGAACGCAAAAGAAGTCCGGAGTTCAAATAAGTTTAAAAAACATTGAAGTGGTCGTGTAACAGATGAGTTCTCGTCCGAAACCCTGATACTCCGAAAGAGTTTGTCTAGTTTGTACACGAAGTGCGTCCAGTTTTTGCCGTGACCCTCTCTATTCTTTCGCACATGCTATGCGGGTGAAATGATGATACCATGCCAAGTTTAAACATTTTCAGAATTCATTTTGTAGTGATTTTCAATTTCACGGTCATTTAGCTCTCTAAACAATTAGGTAAATGACCGAAAAACAACAAATGATGTCAGAACATGTTCGAAATTGATGACGTCGCCTTGAATGCTGCATACTAAACACAAAAGAAGTCCGGAGTTCAAATAAGTTTAAAAAACATTGAAGTGGTCGTGTAACAGATGAGTTCTCGTCCGAAACCCTGATACTCCGAAAGAGTTTGTCTAGTTTGTACACGAAGTGCCTCCATTTTTTGCCGTGACCCTCTCTACTCTTTCGCACATGCTATGCGGGTGAAATGATGATACCATGCCAAGTTTCAACATTTTCAGAATTCATTTTGTAGTGATTTTCAATATCACGGTTATTTAGCTCTCTAAACAATTAGGTAAATGACCGAAAAACAACAAATGATGTCAGAACATGTTCGAAATTAATGACATCGCTTTGAATGCTGCATACTGAACACAAAACAAGTCCAGAGTTCAAATAAGTTAAAAAAACAATGAAGTGGCCGTGTAACAGATGAGTTCTTGTACGAAACCCTGATACTCTGAAGGAGTTTGTCCAGTTTGTACCCGAAGTGCGTCCAGTTTTTGCAGTGACCCTCTCTACTCTTTCGCACATGCTATGCGGGTGAAATGATGATACCATGTCAAGTTTCAACATTTCCAGAATTCATTTTGTAGTGATTTTCAATTTCACGGTCATGTAGCTCTCTAAACAATTAGGTAAATGACCGAAAAACATCAAATGATGTCAGAACATGTTGGAAATTGATGACGTCACTTTGAATGTTGCATACTGAACACAAAAGAAGTCCGGAGTTCAAATAAGTTATTAAAAATAAAAAAGAGGTGCAATGCTGGTTAATTTGATTCAAGCCTTTCGGAATAGTGTAGACTGCACTGCACATAGCTCAGTGCAATCTATGCTATTCCGAAAGGCTTAAAGCTAATCAACATGCAGGTGAGCATTGCGCCTCTTCGTCATTGTCTGTGCACTCACGGCTTATAAACCGCTCATACTGCCTCTCTCTTGGCGAGGTGGGACTAAAAATCAGCTTACTAAGAAACTCTAGTACCGGTTCATGGCATGAACCGGTACTAAAGGTCTTCGTGGGGGCCCCAGCCTGACCATAGCCTGACACAGCCTCATTAGTACCGGTTCGTGGCATGAACCGGTACTAAAGGTTGCCCACGAACCGGTACTGATAATGCCCGCCCGCCTAGCCGTTGGAACCGGCACTAATGTGCTTCACAGTTGACCCTTTTTCTACTAGTGAAAGTATGCACGCCATTAATGAACTCGGGAGAGCATCGGTCATTGTACATCCATTGCCGGCTCATCTTCAATACACAACACCGAAAACATCAAATTAATACAATACACAAAGTTCATACATAAAGATCATACAACACCTTAAATGCAACAAACAAATAACTCTTTAGCTAAAGAATTTAAATGCAACAACAAATGCGATCAAGATCGCAACTAAGGTAACAACTGATCCAACAGCATAATGATACCAAGCCTCACTATGAATGGCATATTTTCTAATCTTTCTAATATTCAAGCGCATTTTCTCCATCTTAATTTTGTGATCATCGACGACATCGGCAACATGCAACTCCAATTCCATCTTCTCCCCCTCAATTCTTTTCAATTTTTCCTTTGAATCCTCGTTTTCTCTTTCAACTAAATTTAACCTCTTGACAATAGGGTCGGTTGGAATTTCTGGTTCAACTACCTCCTACATACAAATATCTATGTCAACTTGATGGGCATAATTTGTCATAAACACAAAATGCAATGAATAGTTTTAAAAGAGAATATACCACATCCGAATCATAACCCGGACGAGGGCCGACGGGGACGGATATCAAAACCATGGCACTATGTATAACAAACAACGTATGGGTAAGATAATTATACGAGTAACTATATATCCAAATCACACAAACATCAATTTTTTATATAAAACTTCATGAACAAGAGGCTCACCACAAGGTGGTGCCGGCGACGGGACGTTGCGAGCGATCGACGGTGGTTACGGCGGAGATTTATAAGGTACTAAGTAAACCACACCTACATATGCAAACTAAGTGTTATTTTTGACCTCAAATTGCATATAAATCAAATACTAGCACATATATATAATTCCTCCCAAATTACTTAACTCAAAAATCAATCACTATATAAAGCATTGCACGAGCTAATCTAGCAATGAGAGATGAAAGGAAAAAGTTGCTAACCATTGTGATCATTTGAATGGATGGGGGCCTTCAAATCTTGGGCAAAATGTGTGATGAGCTTGAGAGGAAGAGGGAAAAGAACAGAGAGGAGAGGGGAAAGGGGAAGAACAGATCAAGCTCGGGTGGACGAAGGGTCTATGTAGGATGACCTTTAGTACCGATTCGTGATACGACCCGGTACTAAAGGTGCTGGAGGGGCCCCGGACTAACAACATCATGCCACCACTCACTTTAGTACCGGTTCATGGCACGAACCGGTGCTAAAGGTTCTCCACGAACCGGTACTAATGAGAGCGGCCCAGCTAACCGTTGGAACCGGCACTAATGTACACATTAGTGCCGGCTCAAACTCAAACCGGCACTAATGTGCTTCACGTTTGACCCTTTTTCTACTAGTGGCGTGCCAACAAAGCTTGGTTGATCAAGCGAAGATCTTTGAACCCTAGGCCACCTTGTTTCTTTGGTCGAGTAATTTTATTCCAGGCATGAAAATGTGACTTTCTGTTTCCCTTCTCTGCACCCCAATAATAGTTGTGGATTAGGCGATTCAAGTCCCTGCAAAGCTCCATGTGGAGTTTCAACACACTCATGATGTAGGTCGGGATAGATTGAGCAACAGCCCTAATGAGAACCTCTTTTCCAGCTTGTGTAAGATGGCCATGATATGCAAACAGACGGTTTGTCAATTTGACTTGTAAATTTTGGAATTTCCCTTTTGACATCATACCATCTGGAATTGGTAGGCCCAAGTACTTCTCCTAAAAACCAGAGGTAACATGCAGCGCCTTCTTAACGATTTCCATGGTCCCAACAGGGCAGGAACTTCCAAACAACATAGAGCATTTGGTCGGGTTTAGAAGCTATCCTATAGCAGAAGAGTATCCGTCCAAAATGATCCTAATATGGTTGGCTTCAACATTATCAACCTTGAATTACAATAATGTGTCATATGCGAACAAAAAATGTGATATTTCGGGGGCTCTCCTTGTTATTTTCAGTGGTGACAAATTTCCAGTTTCAATACTCGGCAAGGTCATCAGCAACAAATAAGAACAAATAAGGGGATAACAGATCACCTTGCCGAAAACCACGCGATGGTACAAACGAATCCAAGATGGCTCCATTGAATTTTATGAGGTATCTTACCGAGGTCACACACGACATTATCCAGTCTATCCACTGGTAAGCGAAGCCAACCTTTTGCATCATCTGCTTAAGGTAGTTCCAATGCACTCTATCATACGCCTTAGAGAGATCCAGTTTATAAGCACAGATGCTCCTAGTGGGGTCCTTTTCCTGTTTTATGTGGTGATGCATTCAAAAGCTATGAAAGCATTATCAGTGATCATACGCCCAAGAATGAAAGCACTTTGAGAAGGAGATATTATATCATCTAAAACATGCCTCAGTCGATTCACCAAACACTTGGAAACCACTTTGTAAATGATGTTACATAAGCTAATTGGCCTGAAATCCGTAATCTTTACCGGATTATCCACCTTCGGAATCATAACAATAATAGTATCGTTAATGTGTAGTGGCATGATACTGTTTATGACGATAGTAACATAGTCCCTCTGTCCCATAATATAGGAAAGTTTTTGACACTACACTAATGTCAAAAAGGCATATTCACTAGTAGAAAACAGGGCTTTGGTTCGGGCATGGCAAGTCCATTAGTCCCGGTTTAGTCACGAACCGGGACCAATGGGGGCATTCGTCCCGGTTCGTGAGCTCAGGGGGCCGGCCGGGGCCTTGTGGGCATTGCTCCCGGTTCGTATGGACCCATTTGTCCCGGTTCTAGGCACGAACTGGGACCAATGGGCCTCGCTCCTGGCCCACAACCATTGGTCTCGGTTCTTGGCTTGAACTGGGAAAAAAGACTGGGCTTTAGACCCGGTTCCAGCCATGAACCGGGACAAATGAGTTGCCTATATGTACCCCATCGCTGCAGCAGAGCACTCTACAGTGCTCTGTTTTTTCTGGCCGGCGAGGAGAGGGTATTTGGGTGCTCTAGCTCACCTCCTATGTACATGAGGTTTTCGATGAAATGCCCGATCCACACTAGTTAAGCTTTCTCCTCTCGAAGCTCGACCTCCGAGCTCCATTTTCCCTGAGATTTGCATAGGTTTAGCGGTCCGTCACGTCCCCGTCTTCACCGCCGTCCGTTTCATATTTTCCCAATTAAATTTTTCCCCATTTTTCATCGGATTTGGGATTTAGGGTTCATCTTTCCAATTTCAGAAATTGAAGCAATGCACCCATTTTGAGTGGCTAGATGAGTACATAGAGCGGATTCAACTGGAGGGTGCATCAGGGGAGCTCGATTTACCGTTGGAGGCGGAGAAGTTGGGCAAGTTTGGATCGGGCGCGTCTGGATCTGGGGCCCCTGGATCTGCCCATTCCATTGGGGCTACTGTGGGGGATGCAGTAGTGACGGCAGAGCTGAAGAAGCTGAACAAGCAGATGAAGAAACTCATCGAATTGCAGAAGCAGGGCAATTTGATGGGGCTGATGCCGGACTTTTTTATGTTTGTGTAATTGCTCTCGCATTTGTTTATGTGATGATAATTAGTCGTAAGTGAATAGATTGGGCATCATTTGTAATCGTAATGATATGTATGTTTGAATAAAAGTGTTGCGCTGTACGAATTCGGCATGTCTTCTCCACTCTGTTTCGGCCCCGTTTTTTCAGTTCTTCAGTTCGTCATCAGTTTCAAGTTTCAGTGGTAGAGGGAGAAAAGGAAAAAAAGGTTCGTCCACAGTTGCCCAAAAGGCCAGGCCCATATAGAAGTTGTCGGATTTGGTTCTTCGGGGTTGGCGGAACCTTGGACCCTGTATCAGGGAAGTGCCGTTGGACGAATGAGCAAATGCGAATACCCGTCACGAAGCTTCGTTCCGCGGAAGCGCAGCAAGGGACGTTCATTCTAGATAGAGAGAACGACGATCTCACAATGGCCCTCAGGAATCCTGAGCACCCTGGACGGACACGAGGCACACCAGGCTCCGTTCTGTGGAAGGCTGGGTTTCCGGACGCAGGCGGTTACAAATGCCAGGAGAGGAAGAAGAAAGTGGAGCAGATCCAAATTCAGGCGCTGCACGCAAGGGTACAAGCGATAGAGCAATGAGAAGCATATCGCAACAAGCGACCCGCTGAAGCTTCCCCCGAAGCTACCCCGCCATATCAGCGGAGAAGCAACGCGGCTTCCACCGAGCTGGTAGCAACTGGAGCCTGTCTTCATGGCATGGCTCCTGCTAGCTACCCCGTGGACTTAATCATGGAGTCTCAAAATTGCCACCTTATGATGCAATGGATGAAAATCAAAATCAAGGCAGCTGTTGGCTCTGTTGCACCTCCTGAACCTGGCGCAGGTTTTCAATGCCGGCTGATTCCAGAAGGATATGCTAGGGTGATGGTGGATGAAATACCTGACGGATATGAGGACCTCGAGCTTGACCACCCTACGAGTGAATGGGAGACTCGGTTGGGTTCTTGTCTGTTGACTCCATGCCTATGGCGGAAGGAGCTCATCAACCTTCTGAACTGGACGCCTCCACCTCCTCCTCCTCCTCCTCCGGCGAGTCAGGGCACTCCGCCGCCTCCTCCGGCGAGTGATCAGGGCACTCAACCTCCTTCTCCGGCGTGTGGCGGCACTCCGCCTCCTTCTCCGCCTACGCCGGCGCGCCCGAGCAGCCATCCTACTCCTTCTATACCTCGTCAGCAAGGGCGGAAGAGACCTGCCGCCGCTCCGGCTGCTCCGGCGCGTCATAGTCCTCCTCCTCCGCCTGAAGAAACCACCAAAGTCTCCGTCGAAAGGCAACTATGAGTGCATTATTCAATGGTTAATTATCGAAGTGGAGCGGTCGGGAAGTATTGTCAGTGATCAAAGGTTAGCGGAACAACGAGCTGGGAAAAAAATTGCCCAGCTCGGCGAACAAGCGAACCAATCGTTGCCCCCGCTGAAGGTGTCTAGCGATATCGTCGCTAATGATTCGAGGATGGTGCTCGGTTATAACATTCTTGAAGATCACCTGCCCGACGATGTACATTATGAATTTTTGGGGGTGTACGAACACAGATACGAGTACGGGAAGCCTCTCGTCAAAGATGAAAGGTCTCTAACAACGATGATGCGAAGATTCCATGATTGGTACATGAAAACCTGTAGATAGTCTGGGGGGTCCAATACTTTGACGCTGAGAGTTAAAGAGGAGCATGACCTCATTAGAACTGATCTGTTGAATGTTCTACTTGAGGAGTTCTTCCAGTTTTTAATCAGAAGGCCCTTGATAAATTAACAATCACTTGCTACTGTCTGTAAGTACTACTTCCATCATTAAGTCGCTATATATAGGTCAGCTCTTTTATTGCATGTATTTATAATTATCCTCACTATATTATGCAGATTGAAGATCGCCGAATTGAAGAAAAGACAAATCGGTGATATTGGGTTCATTAACCCAAATATCATAGATGCATATTCGGCTGAATTTCAGAAAAAAGATACCAAGGCCAACATGCTACGATCGTTGGTATTAAATCAAAACAAACCTATAATACTCTTTCCTTACAACTTCAAGTGAGTGTTACTTTCTTGTGCATATTCGGTTTCCCTTATTAGTCGAGGTTATAGTAATGTAATTGATGAGCTATGCATGCGTGCGCAGGTTTCACTATATTCTCCTAGAGATTAAGCTTGAGTAGGGAATAGTAACGGTCTTAGAGTCGAGATGAAAAGATCCCAAGGAGTATGCGGACATGACTCAAATTCTCGAGAAGTAAGTTAAATCGATCGTTATCGCACCATATCGGCAACTTTGTTCACTTCCTGATATCAAGTAATTGTTTTCTTTGTCTAGCAAGATTTGGAAAAAGTTCACCTCAAAAGCTCCGGGACTGTCGAAGAAGCTGGAATTTAAAAAACCGAAAGTAAGTACTACTAGCATGTTCCGTGCATCTCCTAGTGATTCAAGTGCTAATTTCATCAATACCATTTAGTATGCTTGCTTATCAGTTTGAATGACCTCTATTTCTTATAAAGTGGTTGTGGCAGGAAGCCGGGAACAATATGAAGTGCGTAAGCAATAATATTCAGAATTTTACTTTATTACCATCTTTTGTGTTGAGTTTCATTCATTCATATATATATGTATTGACCTCCTTTTTCAAATTAGATGTTTCGGATGCGGGATGAACTCCTAGCACCAGATCGCATGCGAGGAATTCAAGAGGAATTGGCGGCATTCTTTCTTGACCACGTGATCGATAAAGACGGAGAATACCATGTGAACCCTGTGTTCATATATAATTAGGGGATTATATTGTAAGAGATCTTATATTATGTATATGTAGCCAGTAGCGTCGGATAGATATACGAAAACTTGTTGTTCCACCAATCTCTCGGAGAAGGAGAGGTCGATATCACTTCTCTCTGTATGCATATGTTCATGACGATCTTCTGTTTCCTTCATTTTTGCTTACTAGCTAGCGTGTCGAGTGCTCTCTATACGTATAGTACGTAGCGTCGACCAAGCACGGAGATAAGAGAGGACACTTCTTTCTATTAATTAATTAGCTACCTAACACAATATATGAAACACCTTAATTAACCCATACAAAACCACCAAACCCCCCCACCCCCACCCACCTCAGAAAAAAAAACCCTACCCCTTGCACAGCTGACACATGGATGCCTATTGGTCCCGGTTGGTTTGACCAACCGGAACCAAAGGGCCTCGTGCCTGGGCTCGCCGCACCGGCCACATGGAGGCCCATCTGTCCCGGTTCATGTAAGAACCGGGACTAAAGGCCTAAGGCTTTAGTAACGACCATTTTTCTACTAGGACTTCAGAAACCGGGACAAATGGCCCTTACAAACCGAGACAAATGGCCCTTTTTCTACTAGTGATTATGGGACCGAGGGAGTAGTTACTTACCATAGACCAGCCAGGTCTCTCTCTTCTCTCTATTCTCAAAGCACACACGGACTCACACAGTCACACCACGCCTCGCACTCGGAGCCGTAGTGCCATACACGGGCGCTCTCACCACCGCTAGGGCGGCACGCCCTACAATTCTTGGCTAACGTCCGGCCTCCACTCCGGTGTTCCTTCCTTGAGCAACAATAGGATGCACAGCGAACGACCATGATGCCTTCGAGCATGGTGCCTGGCAGTACGAGTACGCCAGCCGCTCCACTAGCCATCGTCTCCAAGGTTCAAGGGAATACGACGACGCGTACGATAGGGCGTCAGGGTACTACTACAGCAGCAGCACGGGGCACAATCACGATATCGCGTCAGGGTGCTACAGGTTCGTGTCCACGGTCATATGGTTCTCTTACGACATCGACAAAAGGCAGTGCTCGCCATGCCTTCTCTCAGCCATGACCATGGTGCGGTCAGCGTAGGACACTCGCAAGAGCTTGTAGCCGCCACTGAAGGAGCGCATCAGTCACGCCTGGCTGCTGCGGCAGTATACCATGCTAACCGTAGCGGCGTATTTCTCAATTCTGCTAAATGGGTTTGCGGCACTCCGTAAAAGCATTGGACCTTTGCCGGGTGAAAGGCATGACGACTGCGACCACGTGGCACCGGTGGTGGTGGTAGTAGTAATAGTAGTAGTAGTACTAGTACTAGTAGTAGTAGTAATCAACATCATCATCATCATCATCATCATAATCATCATGGCTAGGAAAGTCTTTACATGAACATGTGTGTTTTGACTTTTGAGTGGCTACATTCGTGGGATCATTTTGGAAAAAATGCAGGTAATGTGATGTACAATTAAGAGAACATAACGTGTGGGTAGAAACAAGTTATTTTCATGTCACACTTGAGATGTTTATTGACTGCCTATAGTATTACTATCAATACACGATTTCATTTTGCTTCATGAAATTTTTACTGAAAATTTTAAAAATGTATGGCATTGTATATACATATGTTATATCTATGTTATCAATTAATTTTCTAGTTTCAGTTAATCTTACAATGTGTCCTTAGCTCTCCTTTCTTTTTGAAATAAATGCCTTTAGCTTCGAGTGCACGAAATACTTATGCAATAAAAATAAAAAGACTAAGCTATGTTCTGTAACACTGGAAGTGGATAGTTGATCGTCAACCATTTGCTTTATCGTACAATGGTATAATTACTCCAATTACATATATTGGTATCTGAATTTAGTTAACTCTGCACCTTCAGTAGCAAATAGGAACTTATTTTTTGATTGAAGTAAAAATAGATATATCTAATCTTATGCATGCAATTTTACTAAAACTGTCGCTTAAAATAGTATATGTTACAAAATGCCTCAGTGCTAAATATTACAGCGAGAGCATGACAAGATATCGGGCTTATAGTTCTGCCTAGGCACCGCGGCATCTTCTTGAGCAATGTTTTCTTTATTATTTCGTGCGCCTCATTGCCATCACACCTTCATCGCATGCAAGATTTTTGCTGCGGAGCTGTCAGACCAAGGAAAAGGTCGGGGGATATAGTCCCTTTGTTTTTCTTTAGTTTGCGCATAAGGCTAGAGCCTCGCTGGATATTTTCTTGACTATTTTTCCATGCTCCTGCAGATTCTATTTCCTGCATGTCTGCATGAACCTATCTCTCTGCATGCGAGTAATTATGAGCCTAAAACTGGGGCGTGATTGGAAACTATCGCTGAATCACTGAACCACGCTGCAGAGTATTGAGGAAAAAAGGAAAAAAAGATGAACGCACTAATTAGGATCGGAGGGAGTACAACATTAGGGACGTGGTTCTAAGAAACAATGTCGTGACACTAACTTGAACAAATTTGCAGTGCCCTTAATATTGCTATGTTTCCCATGCGCCTCCTACCCTTATGCATCGAAACGATAGATTGGTGTAACTTCTCGAGCTAAACCCCTCCCTATTCTTCTCTTGTAATTTGTGACCTTTATTCCTTCTAAGCGCAATGAAAAGCAGTGATCCTACCTTTTCGTCAAAAAAAAAAACGATAGAAAGATATCTTGCCACTCCTATTAGATTTCAACATCTCGTACTAGTATTATGGACAATACAAAGGCATACCAGGTTTGAAGTGTGTATGAAAAGAGAGCCCGGACAAGGAAAATGATACATTTTTAAGACTTTGGGAGCAGAGGTTAGCGTTGCCGCATTAATGCTTCCAGCGCTACTAGTATAGACATGCATCTACATTATGGCACATTAATTTAGTTGATGCTTGGATGGAGCTTCCATGCAATTTGACGAGCTCGATGTGCAGACCAAAATAACATGGGCGTGAATAGTAGTATAGCTTTGGAATTATTCATTTTTTGCATCTGGTGGTACAATACAATCGTAGCTTGTATGGCGCGATCATTAGAAATAGGAATCTGGTGGTCGTTCAATATTATTGGTGCCGTATGTGTGGCAAAAAAAAAAATCATAGCTCACAAATAACTCAATGTATCACTGGTACGGTCAAAAAAAGGTTGGATGTATCTCACAGTACATAGTCCTATGGCAGCGGCACGGCACACACATATGTCGCTTCGGCGTCCCGCTATCTGATCCGGCTTCACCAAAGCGGCCAAGCCACTTTCAAAATAATGTTTATACTTTAGTTAGTGCTATGTACGTAATGATTGGCTATTTACCCGAAAGGCATGTCCTCATACAAATTAAATCAATAGTCAAAATGTAGATCTGAATATAGCATCAATCAATTTTTAGAACGTGACACGTGAAAAAGTAAGGCAAGGTAGTTGCTCCCAAGCCAAGAATGACCAGTACCACATGCACCCATCAGATTGGTATAGTTCATTTGTCGAGTTGACCATCATCAATGTACTCAACTACTCCACAGTTGATCATTGTGAGTACTTTTCTTTGTGAACGTAATTATAAAAATAAACATAGTATCAATTTTGTTGTCCATACTTTTTATTCATTACCTTTCCAGTTGTGCTATTTTACATCCCATGTGTGTGCCCTCTGGACCTCTTTCCTTGATGGCATCGTATAATAGATTGAGATCCTACATCGGTGGCACATACTGAGATGAGCCGGAGGCTGGCGGCACGCCAAGATCTGTCTATCGTGTTACACCTCTCGAACTCCATCCATCGTGACATGACCTGTGGATCTAGAAACCATAGGCCTTATGGTAGTGGCACAATGCGCCTGTATTTGCATCGATATTGAGCTATCAGATCCTGTCCACCATAGCCGTTTGCCAAATATAGTTGATGTTTTACTTAGTTACATTGACATATCTAATATTACCTCCATCCCAAATTACGTGTCTTGGGAAATCAAGGCAAACAATTTGAGAGGGAGGGAGTACATTGCTATTTCATTGAAAGACATGTTTCAGAAAGACTAAATCAATATTCAAAATATACCTTTGAAGACGACATCAACGAATGTCAAACCATGGCATTGGCAGATTGTAAATTTGTTTCTAATTAAGCCATGTCGAATTAAAATTTGAGACAGAATGAGGAAAGACATTTTTTTTGACGTGGAACACCATGCATTCCATTAAGGGGTGGACGCAGCAATATCGCCGGCCACAGCGAGACTTACATCATTAGGCAGGTTTGACAGCCACATAGAATGACTATCAATAGGCACACTCACACCATGACCTGCTAGTAGATGGGCAGGTACATTACAAGTACGGGGACAAAACTGAACTCTGGCCTCAATAAATTCAGTTTGGAGCAGGTATTTTGTCTCTCTGAAGATTGTCCCGAGGGCCGCCCTGTCCTGACCATCAGAATTTATGGCCTGCTTCAACTTTTTTTTTAGAAAAGGAGGATTACCCCCGGCCTCTTCATCTGAGCGATGCATGCAGCCATTTTATTAATTATTCTCAGAGACCTTACAAATCATTACATCAGTAAGCCTGAAGCCACCATCTTCGCGACACCTGTCGCTACTCCTATTCCCTTGATGTAGGGGTGCCGAATGTCCGAGCCTAATACCAAACAGACATCGCACAAAAACCTAACATCTAATGCCGGTTGCCCCATCCCAGCCACTTACCGGGAATGGGTCACACACCGGTCCGGCGCACTCACCGAGGCTACCGCAGCCGTCATCCACCTAACCATCTTCAGAGCAGGTACCGACGCAAAGACCTTGCTAGGTCAGCTGTCGACGCCACCATGACGCCAGACAGCGCCGCCGCCCTGCGCTCGTCCATCTAGCCGCATCTGTCGTCGATATCCAGCTGCACCATGCCGCCAATACTCTCGTCATCGACGCGGTAGAAACAATGCCGCACCTCCTGGCAACCTCCACACCATCGCCACTGCTGGAGCTACCGGAGTCCATCACCCACAGCATCTCTCCGCCGAACATCAGAACCTCCCAAGACGGCGCCTCCATGGAGGGTACGACGCGAAGGGCGCCGCCGCCGCCCAATCCAGACTGAATTTTGGACTTTCGTCCGGGAGGGGTTCGGAGATGGATAGGAGAGACCTCGACATCGCCTCCACGGAGGGTAACAGCGTCGAGAGACGTCGCCGATGCCGGACCGAACAAGCCGATCAAAGTTTCCTCCGGTCCCCATCCTATACCACCAAAACTCCATCAGCTCCGGATCCGGCTGGACCACGAACTGGAACCTGCAGAGATGAAAGAGCCATGGGGTCCAACCCACCATGAAGGAGGATCGAGAAGACTCCATCATAGATCTCCAAGCGCCAAATCCAGCGATCTGGCGTGGTCACCGACGACCACCACCACCCCGCGGCGGCTGATGGCGTTCAAGCCCAAGACCCAGATTGGATCCGATCTGAACCCGGCAGCGCCCGCGACCACCAATCTTTCCACCACCCAGCCGTCACCACGCTGCGAGCAGGCCTCCGCCGCCGCCACGCCACACGACGTCGCCAAGAAACCTGCCGCGCCACGCCGCCCAACCCCGCGCTAGTCCGGCGCCCCGTCCGATCTGGCTGCCCCGCGCCAGCCGAGATAGACAAGAGGGAGATACGCCCCACCGCCGCCCAGCCGGCCAAGCTTTGCCCGGCGGCGCTGCGGACGGCGGCGAGGGGAGGTGGAGGCGGGAGGAGGGACGAGAGGACGGCGGCTAGGGTTCCCCCTGGGTCGCCCGCGGGGGCGACACGAGGAGGACGAGGGGGACGAGGGGGCAACACGGTGGGGTGGGGGGGGGGGGGGGGGGATGGCCTGCTTCAACTGGAGACTGTCAGTCATGAAAATCACTCGGCCCATCCCAAAGTTCTCCGCCAGTTTGATTGCATTGACTAGCGCCACTGATTCTGCATGTAGGGCGTCAGACATATCAGACAAGCTTCCGGCAGCAGCAAAAATGGCCTCACCCCCGCTGGATCCCGGGCAATGCAACCCCAACCCCCACTGTTGGAAACTTGTGTGAAAGCAGCATCAGAGTTGATCATGATCCACTCCTGCGGAGGAGCCTTCCATTTGACATGAACTGCTGGCTTGTTGATCTTCTTGGGGACGAAAAACTCCTTCCACTCTTCAGTAAGCATGCAAACCTTTCCAGCAAATTCAGATTGAGTTAGTCGGTGCTCACCGTGTCTCTTCCTGTTCCGTTCCGTCCACCATTGCCAGAGCAAACAAATCACTCTCAGCTTTATGTCATTAGGCCAACTGAGCAGGATCTCCAACAAGTGCAAGGAAGATGGCGCTTGCAAGAGATTCTGGCGTTCAGGTTCAAGATCACAAGCTCTCCACATAGCCTTGACTTCCTTACATCGCAGAAACAAGTGCCCTCCATCTTCAAACAATTTGCCACAGACCTGGCACCTGGTGTCAAGCTCCACACCTCTCCTTTCGATGTTCATGTTAAGTGGGTGGCTATTATGGCCAAACCTCCAAAGAAAGTGGTGTACCTTACCGGGACAGTTCACTCTCCAGATCTGTTTCCAAACTGCAGCTTTCCATGATTCCCCATGTGAGTTCTCCCCAGGTGGTCTAGGCGCCTTCTTCTTAATCATCTCCACATGCACTCGATACGCAGATTTGACTGAAAACAAGCCTTTTGAGTCAAAATGCCAGGCAATGAAGTCCTCATGTTGCTCACAGACAGGAATACGCAGGATAGCCGCCACGTCCATAGGATTGAACATCTGACGAAGTAGCTCCTCGTCCCATTTATGAGAAATTGGATCCATCAGCTCGGCCACATAGGTTAATAAATTGGTGCCCCGTCGAGTGATTGGCCTACGCATATCTCCATTGGGAATCCATGGGTCTGACCAAATCTTGATATTTTCACCAGAGCCCACTCTCCAGATATATCCTTCTTTCACCACTTCCAATCCCTTTAAAATACTTCTCCAGGTATAACTCATACCAGAACACGCCTCGGCTGCAAGGATGCTCGTTTGTGGGTGATACTTGGCCTTCAAAACTCTTGCACATAGGGACTCGGGGGCTGCATTAATCTCCAGGCCTGTCTTGCAAGCATTGCAAGATTATATGAGTGAAGATCTCTGAACCCAAGTCCTCCTTTTTCCTTTGGCAACGTCATCTTCTCCCAGCCCACCCAATGCATTTTCCTTTCATCCTTCTGTTGAGCCCACCAATACCGGCAAATCATCTTACTAAGGTCTTCACACAAACCTTTTGTGAGATCAAAGCAACCCATAGCGTACATCGGAATGGCCTGAGCTACGGATTTCACCAAGATCTCCTTACCCTTCATCGACAGAAATCTCTCCAGCCACCACTGTATTTTTGCCCACAGCCTATCTTTGACGTACTCGAAGCATTGCGAGACAGATCGACCGACGTACAAAGGCAAACCATGATACTTGCCATTTGTAGTTTCTTGTTGTAAACCCAGAATCTGCATTACCTTTTGTTTTGATGTTGCCTTGGTGTTTCTGCTGAACATAATAGACGATTTGTCCCTGTTGACCACCTATCCCGAACCTGCCTCATAAACTTGCAGAATATGATTGATTTCCGCAGCACGCTCCTCCGTAGCCTCAAACAGGAGCAAAGGGCGAATAATAGATGACTAACAGCAGGGGCACCAGGAGCCACCCTAATACCCTTCAGGCGACCACTCACTTCAGCTTGATGAAGCAACGATGAGAAACCTTCCGCACAAAGAAGGAAGAGATAGGGCGAGATGGGATTGCCTTGTCGTAATCCACGTCCGGGAATCACCGTCTCCGTGTAAGATCCATTCACCTTAAACTTGTAAGTGACAGTCCGAATGCATTTGGCTATTAGGCTGACAAAAACCTCGCAGAATCCCAGCTGTCGGAGAACCTTTTCCAAGAAGGGCCACTCTACACGGTCGTATGCTTTACTCATATATAGCTTGACTGCAGCAAAACCTGTAGCACCAGATCTTTTCCTCTTCAGAAAATGAGACATCTCATAGGCCAATAAAGTGTTATGAGAAATCAGTCTTCCCGGCACGAAAGCACTTTGATTATCAGAGATCACTTCTCCCAAGATACACTTAAGTCTGTTGGCTATGACCTTGGACACAAGTTTGTACACAATATTACAGAGGCTAATAGGGCGTAGGTCTTTCAAACTTGCAGGGTTTTTCACCTTTGGGATAACACTACTAGGAAAAGGGCTACTAATGGCGCACCAGTTTTGCCTACTAATGGCGCATCACTGGTGCACCATTAGTATCATGCCACTAGTATTTTTTACTAATGGCGCACCACTGGTGCGCCATTAGTATAGGCCACGGTGCGCCATTAGTATAGGCCACCGGTGCGCCATTAGTATAGGCCACTGGTACGCCAATAGTATTTTTGAATTTTGAAGGCGGGAAAATAGTAGTGGCGCACCGTCTAACCCTCAACATGCGCCATTGCTATTTTTGAATTTTGAATTTGGATCTGGATCGTGATTTTTTTGCCCATTTTTTGCTCGTTTTTTGGCACGATATTATTTCAAATTTTGTTCCTGTTTTTGGATCTTGTACGTTCTTTTGCCGTGTTCTTTTGCCGGAGAGGAGTTCGCCGGAGAGGAGGAGGAGGAGGTCACCGGAGAGGCGCTGGCCTACATCGCCGGAGAGGAGGAGGAGGAGTTCGCCGGAGAGGAGGAGGAGGAGGTCGCCGGAGAGGAGTTCACCGGAGCATCGGAGAGGAGGAAGGAGAAACCATGAGGGGATGGGAGAAGAGGAGGGAGGAGGAGCTCACCGAAAAGGAGGGAGGAGGAGCTCACCGGAGAGGAGGGAGGAGAAACCGTGAGGGGAGGGAGGGGAGGAGAGGAGGGAGGAGGAGGTCGCCGGAGAGGAGGAGGACGAGGTCGCCGGAGAGGAGGAGGAGGAGGAGGTCGCTGGAGAGGAGGAGGAGGTCGCTGGAGAGGAGGAGGAGGAGGTCGCCGGAGAGGAGGAGGGTAGTATGGTGGAGGAGAGAAGGGAAGATGGAGTGGAGGAGAGGAGGAGATGGAGTGGAGGAGAGGTGGAATGGAGGAGAAGAATGAAGAGGTAAGGAGGAGAGGACCACGCCTAGCCATATATACGTCATTGTAATGGCGCACCGCGGGCAGGTGCGCCATTACTAACTTTTTTTATTTTTTTGATTTATTTTGAATTTTGAAGGCGGGAAGATACTAATGGCGCACCATGGGCAGGTGCGCCATTAGTAAATTTTTTTTTGACTTATTTTGAATTTTGAAGGCGGGAAGATAGTAATAGCGCACCATGGGTAGGTGCGCCATTAGTAAGTTTGAATTTTTTTGCCTCTCCAGATCTTAAAAGTCCCGTATCTTTTTTTCTGTTAGGTTTTTGAGGATTTTGAAAATGTTTAACGGGGTTCCCCTATTAAATTCGGATATAACTTTTCGAGTAGATGATTTTTCATATTAAAAAACTTTTTCATCCGAGTTCGTATGCAAAAGTTATGCCCATTTTACAAATTCTCGAGAGATTTTGCAAATAAAGTCGAAATTCATATTTGTAAATTTTCACAACAACTAGACCACATATCACATGGGAAACTTATTTTCTTTTATTTTTTGACATTTCCATTATTTTTGTTTATTTTTTTAAAACTGAAAAGGCGGTCCGGGGGCGTGGGGGAAGTGGTGGCGAAGTTACTAATGGCGCACCGTGGGAGTGGTGCGCCATTACTAGTTCAACTAGTAATGGTGCACCACTCCAACGGTCCGCCATTAGTAGTTTTGAAAAAAAATTAAAAAAAATTTCACTAATGGCGCACCGTGGGAGTGGTGCGTCAGTACTAGTTCAACTAGTAATGGCGCACCACTCTAACAGTGCGCCATTAGTAGTTTTGAAAAAAATAAAAAAAATTCACTAATGGCGCACCGTGGAAGTGGTGCGCCATTAGTATTTGGACACTAATGGCGCGCCAACACATGGTACGTCATTAGTATATAGTAATGGCACACCACATGTCTGGTGCGCCATTAGTGTCAATTTCATGTATAGCCCTTTTTCTAGTAGTGTAAGTATCATAACAGTATCGTTCCATCCCTCTGGCATACTGCCGCCTCTTAGAACATCAAGTACCTCCTGTACCACAGAGTCTCCAACCAATTGCCAGTATCTCTTGTAGAAGATAGCCGGTAAACCATCCATCCCCGGTGCTTTCAGATCCCCAATACTATCCAAGGCTTGTTTCACCCAATGTTTTAAATAGCGGGCTATGGCATTTAGCGGCGACCCTTAAAAACAGCTATAGCTGGGTCATTTAGCGGCAGCACCTTCAAACAGCTATAGCGGAGCTATAGCGGGGCTATAGCCGGCTATTTAAAACTATGATTTCACCTCATCAGCAGTATAATCAGCCGTCAGAAAATTGTTCATTTTCTCTGTCACTTTCGGGGTAATGAGGAAAGACATTTGATTGGAGCCCTATAAGACCAAATCCATCAGATTTATGACGTTCACAGGTCGAGTTCACTGTCATCAATGCCCTCAACTACACTACTCCATGAGAGACTCAAATTAGGTACATGTCTATTAGTCCCATCATTAATCTGCTGTGTGCACGCTGTCAATCACATTCCACACCACTAATCATATGTATATATATGTTTGGTCCATCCATTGGGCCCAACTCAACATCAAGCAAAATGCATTAACGGCCATCAATGGATTCCAACATCAAACAACAACCTAAGTGTATATATTTGCTCGCATCAACCCAATTGGTCCATCTAGACGCAATACTGGACAACACGATAGTGTTCAATTATTTTGGGAGGAGATAAGTCCATATTACGACCTCGAACTATCACCGAAGTTTAGAATAAAACCCTAAATTACTAAACCGTCTAATATACAACCTTCAACTTCCAAAACCGGACAAAACACAACCTTCAACTGGTTTTGACCAGCAATGACTCGTCAACAGCCTAGTCAGTGCCAAGTCAATAAGCATTTTTGTACTTGAGTACATGAGAACACATCACTAATGGCATGTAGGATCACAGGTAGATGTAAAACTGGAAGTAGAGCAAATTAAGGACTGAAATTATCGGTCCTCAGTAGGCATTTGAATACTTGAGTACATGAGGCATACATATCATTTTTAGTGTATAGCCGACAAGACCAAGTGGTAAGGACATAAATTATCACCGCCCAACAAGCATCTTGATGGTACAAGACCGGAAATTTCAATCATTTTGCCTCATGTTAGTGCTTCCTGCTAATCGAGCTTCCTGTTGGGAGAGATGACAACCTCCATGAACTCTTATACACTTCATCAGTTCAATCTACCTAGGTAACCACACCATGTAAATAGGTGTCAGTTAGAAACATATACCAAATAGCATATCTTGTGAAGAGAGATAATCATTATATATGTCCAGCTTCATTCAGCACTCCAACCTAGGATACATGACCTATATGTCAAACTTAGGATGAAATTCCTCAAAATTAACAATACATATGTAACCAATCTGGATGACTTTGTAGGTCAAGCTGGCTTTCCAGTTTCTATAGGGGAGTTTTCAAATCAAATAAAATGGAATGTGATAGTTGGTTATGTCTAACAGAGAGGATACAAATATTTTGTTGCAGCTTAGTTCATTATTTCATTATAGACCTACGATAAATGGATTACAATTCCAGGATTAGTTAAAAGAACACATGACAATGACAAATAAGTAATATTGAGCAATTTAAAGTGAGTTTTATGGTTGCCCTGTAGATGCAAATTATTATTCAGATTTCATAGCTATAAACGACAAATTTGATGGCATGCATTATATTATACCTTGTAATAATAAGAAAACCACCGCAGCACGGGAAAATATTAATGAACAAGATGTGAGATAGGCTCATGCCATGGACGAAGGATTAGTTCTAAATCACGTACACAAATCCTTGCTGTAGCGATACCAGAGGTCGGTAAAAATGGAAGGCACTCGTATCTCTATCTTTGGTAAATGATATATGTATGCCTAATCGTTTCAATCAACCTAGTTGAGTAGTCATAGCAAGTCAAATAAGTGATAGTCTTCGAAGCAGGAAGAAGCACAAACCTCTATTGTTTTGTCGTTTGTTTCTTAGAACATGGTCTTGCATCATGGAACACCGTTTCCTTACGAATGCTGCATTTGCGCATGACTTTTTGATGAATCCCAAGCCTTCTCTTGTCACCAGATCCACTCCTCACATCATCCCTATGGCTCTTTATTCTAGAGCATGTGCCCCTTGCATTGATATCCTTAGGTGTGAGTGTTGGAATAAGCCACGTCCCATGATGGAAACCGGCATGTGTGCGCATCCAGGTTGTGCCCGGGGCGTGTGTGCCTAGTCCAAATCGGTACACCGGTGTTTGGCCGAGTCATGCTCGAGTTAGGAGTGGCACAGGTCGTTGGCGAGACTCATGGGATAGACGTGGTGATCCGTTGGAAGTTCAGCGGCCTAGGCGCGTAGGAGCGCGTCCTGGGCGCAGCGGTGCATGCGGATCGTGCGCGATTGATCAGGAGTTAGACGCGGGGTAGTGTGTGCACCCGTATAAACTCCTTCCCCTTGTACTGCTTGTTGTGAGCGCGCCAGCTGAAAAAAGAAAAAGTTTAGGGCGTTGGTGCACCCATGACGGCGTTGGTCGCCGGCAGAATTCTGTGCTGTCTTCTCCGGTTCTTCTTCTACCTCCGTCCGTGCGAGAGATAGAGGAAGTGGCAACAACAAACCGGCACTAGAGGTTCAACACGAACCAAGATTAATGATGGGCAAATAGCTTCCATGCGACGTTGTTGGTGTGTATTGTCTCTCATGCAACGTCGTTGGTTGTAATAGCTCTCATGCGACATCTGCGTTGGAAAAAATAGCTCCCATGCGACACTACTGCCTAATGCAAAGACACATGTTTAAAACTCGAATCAGGTGAGCGGGACCCATAGCGTGGGACCCACTAACTTATCCAACTCAGCATTGGTCAGGTGAGCAGGACCCATAGCGTGGGAGCCACTAAATTATCCAGGTCAGCATTGGTACAAGAGGACACCGAGCCGTGGCCCGAGCCGTGCAGCACCCGAGCCCATCCTCCCCCCTCCCCCCCTCCCCGACTGTTGTTGTTCTTCTTCTCCGGCGACGACGCGCAAAAACGCCGTTCCGGGCCGCGGCCTAGCAATGTCGAGCTCCGCTTCAGCCTCCCGCGGCTCATGGCCGCGCTATGGCGCAGTGCCCATGACAAGGTGCCCTGCATGCCCACGTATCGCATCCCTGAAGCGGCTAGTCACAACGACCGACAAGAATGGCAACCTTGGGCGGGAATTCGTGAAATGCGAGAGCAAACCAGAGCAGGGAATGGTGAGATTTTACTTCTCAATATGCCAATTTTGGTTTTTGTCTCCCAATTTCATATTTGCCCAATTTTTCCCCATTTTTCATCGGATTTGGGATTTAGGGTTCATCTTTCCAATTTCAGAAATTGAAGCAATGCACCCATTTTGAGTGGCTAGATGATTACATAGAGCGGATTCAACTGGAGGGTGCATCAGGGGAGCTCGATTTACCGTTGGAGGCGGAGAAGTTGGGCAAGTTTGGATCGGGCGCGTCTGGATCTGGGGCCCCTGGATCTGCCCATTCCATTGGGGCTACTGTGGGGGATGAAGTAGTGACGGCAGAGTTGAAGAAGCTGAACAAGCAGATGAAGAAACTCATCGAATTGCAGAAGCAGGGCAATTTGATGGCGCTGATGGCCGGACTTTTTTATGTTTGTGTAATTGCTCTCGCATTTGTTTATGTGATGATAATTAGTCGTAAGTGGATAGATTGGGCATCATCTGTAATCGTAATGATATGTATATTTGAACAAAAAGTGTTGCGCTGTACGAATTCAGCATGTCCTCTCCACTCTGTTTCGGCCCTGTATTTTTAGTTCTTCAGTTCATCATCAGCTTCAGTTTCAGTGGTAGAGGGAGAAAAGGAAAAAAAGGTTCATCCACAGCCCGTTTCCCAAAAAGGCCAGGCCCATATAGAAGTTGTCGGATTTGGTTCTTCGGGGTTGGCGGAACCTTGGACCCTGTATCAGGGAAGTGCCGTTGGACGAATGAGCAAATGCGAATACCCGTCACGAAGCTTCGTTCCGCGGAAGCGCAGCAAGGGACGTTCATTCTAGATAGAGAGAACGACGATCTCACAATGGCCCTCAGGAATCCTGAGCACCCTGGACGGACACGAGGCACACCAGGCTCCGTTCTGTGGAAGGCTGGGTTTCCGGACGCAGGCGGTTACAAATGCCAGGAGAGGAAGAAGAAAGTGGAGCAGATCCAAATTCAGGCGCTGCACGCAAGGGTACAAGCGATAGAGCAATGAGAAGCATATCGCAACAAGCGACCCGCTGAAGCTTCCCCCGAAGCTACCCCGCCATATCAGCGGAGAAGCAACGCGGCTTCCACCGAGCTGTAGCAACTGGAGCCTGTCTTCATGGCTCCTGCTAGCTACCCCGTGGACTTAATCATGGAGTCTCAAAATTGCCACCTTATGATGCAATGGATGAAAATCAAAATCAAGGCAGCTGTTGGCTCTGTTGCACCTCCTGAACCTGGCGCAGGTTTTCAATGCCGGCTGATTCCAGAAGGATATGCTAGGGTGATGGTGGATGAAATACCTGACGGATATGAGGACCTCGAGCTTGACCACCCTACGAGTGAATGGGAGACTCGGTTGGGTTCTTGTCTGTTGACTCCATGCCTATGGCGGAAGGAGCTCATCAACCTTCTGAACTGGACGCCTCCACCTCCTCCTCCTCCTCCTCCGGCGAGTCAGGGCACTCCGCCGCCTCCTCCGGCGAGTGATCAGGGCACTCAACCTCCTTCTCCGGCGTGTGGCGGCACTCCGCCTCCTTCTCCGCCTACGCCGGCGCGCCCGAGCAGCCATCCTACTCCTTCTATACCTCGTCAGCAAGGGCGGAAGAGACCTGCCGCCGCTCCGGCTGCTCCGGCGCGTCATAGTCCTCCTCCTCCGCCTGAAGAAACCACCAAAGTCTCCGTCGAAAGGCAACTATGAGTGCATTATTCAATGGTTAATTATCGAAGTGGAGCGGTCGGGAAGTATTGTCAGTGATCAAAGGTTAGCGGAACAACGAGCTGGGAAAAAAATTGCCCAGCTCGGCGAACAAGCGAACCAATCGTTGCCCCCGCTGAAGGTGTCTAGCGATATCGTCGCTAATGATTCGAGGATGGTGCTCGGTTATAACATTCTTGAAGATCACCTGCCCGACGATGTACATTATGAATTTTTGGGGGTGTACGAACACAGATACGAGTACGGGAAGCCTCTCGTCAAAGATGAAAGGTCTCTAACAACGATGATGCGAAGATTCCATGATTGGTACATGAAAACCTGTAGATAGTCTGGGGGGTCCAATACTTTGACGCTGAGAGTTAAAGAGGAGCATGACCTCATTAGAACTGATCTGTTGAATGTTCTACTTGAGGAGTTCTTCCAGTTTTTAATCAGAAGGCCCTTGATAAATTAACAATCACTTGCTACTGTCTGTAAGTACTACTTCCATCATTAAGTCGCTATATATAGGTCAGCTCTTTTATTGCATGTATTTATAATTATCCTCACTATATTATGCAGATTGAAGATCGCCGAATTGAAGAAAAGACAAATCGGTGATATTGGGTTCATTAACCCAAATATCATAGATGCATATTCGGCTGAATTTCAGAAAAAAGATACCAAGGCCAACATGCTACGATCGTTGGTATTAAATCAAAACAAACCTATAATACTCTTTCCTTACAACTTCAAGTGAGTGTTACTTTCTTGTGCATATTCGGTTTCCCTTATTAGTCGAGGTTATAGTAATGTAATTGATGAGCTATGCATGCGTGCGCAGGTTTCACTATATTCTCCTAGAGATTAAGCTTGAGTAGGGAATAGTAACGGTCTTAGAGTCGAGATGAAAAGATCCCAAGGAGTATGCGGACATGACTCAAATTCTCGAGAAGTAAGTTAAATCGATCGTTATCGCACCATATCGGCAACTTTGTTCACTTCCTGATATCAAGTAATTGTTTTCTTTGTCTAGCAAGATTTGGAAAAAGTTCACCTCAAAAGCTCCGGGACTGTCGAAGAAGCTGGAATTTAAAAAACCGAAAGTAAGTACTACTAGCATGTTCCGTGCATCTCCTAGTGATTCAAGTGCTAATTTCATCAATACCATTTAGTATGCTTGCTTATCAGTTTGAATGACCTCTATTTCTTATAAAGTGGTTGTGGCAGGAAGCCGGGAACAATATGAAGTGCGTAAGCAATAATATTCAGAATTTTACTTTATTACCATCTTTTGTGTTGAGTTTCATTCATTCATATATATATGTATTGACCTCCTTTTTCAAATTAGATGTTTCGGATGCGGGATGAACTCCTAGCACCAGATCGCATGCGAGGAATTCAAGAGGAATTGGCGGCATTCTTTCTTGACCACGTGATCGATAAAGACGGAGAATACCATGTGAACCCTGTGTTCATATATAATTAGGGGATTATATTGTAAGAGATCTTATATTATGTATATGTAGCCAGTAGCGTCGGATAGATATACGAAAACTTGTTGTTCCACCAATCTCTCGGAGAAGGAGAGGTCGATATCACTTCTCTCTGTATGCATATGTTCATGACGATCTTCTGTTTCCTTCATTTTTGCTTACTAGCTAGCGTGTCGAGTGCTCTCTATACGTATAGTACGTAGCGTCGACCAAGCACGGAGATAAGAGAGGACACTTCTTTCTATTAATTAATTAGCTACCTAACACAATATATGAAACACCTTAATTAACCCATACAAAACCACCAAACCCCCCCACCCCCACCCACCTCAGAAAAAAAAACCCTACCCCTTGCACAGCTGACACATGGATGCCTATTGGTCCCGGTTGGTTTGACCAACCGGAACCAAAGGGCCTCGTGCCTGGGCTCGCCGCACCGGCCACATGGAGGCCCATCTGTCCCGGTTCATGTAAGAACCGGGACTAAAGGCCTAAGGCTTTAGTAACGACCATTTTTCTACTAGGACTTCAGAAACCGGGACAAATGGCCCTTACAAACCGAGACAAATGGCCCTTTTTCTACTAGTGATTATGGGACCGAGGGAGTAGTTACTTACCATAGACCAGCCAGGTCTCTCTCTTCTCTCTATTCTCAAAGCACACACGGACTCACACAGTCACACCACGCCTCGCACTCGGAGCCGTAGTGCCATACACGGGCGCTCTCACCACCGCTAGGGCGGCACGCCCTACAATTCTTGGCTAACGTCCGGCCTCCACTCCGGTGTTCCTTCCTTGAGCAACAATAGGATGCACAGCGAACGACCATGATGCCTTCGAGCATGGTGCCTGGCAGTACGAGTACGCCAGCCGCTCCACTAGCCATCGTCTCCAAGGTTCAAGGGAATACGACGACGCGTACGATAGGGCGTCAGGGTACTACTACAGCAGCAGCACGGGGCACAATCACGATATCGCGTCAGGGTGCTACAGGTTCGTGTCCACGGTCATATGGTTCTCTTACGACATCGACAAAAGGCAGTGCTCGCCATGCCTTCTCTCAGCCATGACCATGGTGCGGTCAGCGTAGGACACTCGCAAGAGCTTGTAGCCGCCACTGAAGGAGCGCATCAGTCACGCCTGGCTGCTGCGGCAGTATACCATGCTAACCGTAGCGGCGTATTTCTCAATTCTGCTAAATGGGTTTGCGGCACTCCGTAAAAGCATTGGACCTTTGCCGGGTGAAAGGCATGACGACTGCGACCACGTGGCACCGGTGGTGGTGGTAGTAGTAATAGTAGTAGTAGTACTAGTACTAGTAGTAGTAGTAATCAACATCATCATCATCATCATCATCATAATCATCATGGCTAGGAAAGTCTTTACATGAACATGTGTGTTTTGACTTTTGAGTGGCTACATTCGTGGGATCATTTTGGAAAAAATGCAGGTAATGTGATGTACAATTAAGAGAACATAACGTGTGGGTAGAAACAAGTTATTTTCATGTCACACTTGAGATGTTTATTGACTGCCTATAGTATTACTATCAATACACGATTTCATTTTGCTTCATGAAATTTTTACTGAAAATTTTAAAAATGTATGGCATTGTATATACATATGTTATATCTATGTTATCAATTAATTTTCTAGTTTCAGTTAATCTTACAATGTGTCCTTAGCTCTCCTTTCTTTTTGAAATAAATGCCTTTAGCTTCGAGTGCACGAAATACTTATGCAATAAAAATAAAAAGACTAAGCTATGTTCTGTAACACTGGAAGTGGATAGTTGATCGTCAACCATTTGCTTTATCGTACAATGGTATAATTACTCCAATTACATATATTGGTATCTGAATTTAGTTAACTCTGCACCTTCAGTAGCAAATAGGAACTTATTTTTTGATTGAAGTAAAAATAGATATATCTAATCTTATGCATGCAATTTTACTAAAACTGTCGCTTAAAATAGTATATGTTACAAAATGCCTCAGTGCTAAATATTACAGCGAGAGCATGACAAGATATCGGGCTTATAGTTCTGCCTAGGCACCGCGGCATCTTCTTGAGCAATGTTTTCTTTATTATTTCGTGCGCCTCATTGCCATCACACCTTCATCGCATGCAAGATTTTTGCTGCGGAGCTGTCAGACCAAGGAAAAGGTCGGGGGATATAGTCCCTTTGTTTTTCTTTAGTTTGCGCATAAGGCTAGAGCCTCGCTGGATATTTTCTTGACTATTTTTCCATGCTCCTGCAGATTCTATTTCCTGCATGTCTGCATGAACCTATCTCTCTGCATGCGAGTAATTATGAGCCTAAAACTGGGGCGTGATTGGAAACTATCGCTGAATCACTGAACCACGCTGCAGAGTATTGAGGAAAAAAGGAAAAAAAGATGAACGCACTAATTAGGATCGGAGGGAGTACAACATTAGGGACGTGGTTCTAAGAAACAATGTCGTGACACTAACTTGAACAAATTTGCAGTGCCCTTAATATTGCTATGTTTCCCATGCGCCTCCTACCCTTATGCATCGAAACGATAGATTGGTGTAACTTCTCGAGCTAAACCCCTCCCTATTCTTCTCTTGTAATTTGTGACCTTTATTCCTTCTAAGCGCAATGAAAAGCAGTGATCCTACCTTTTCGTCAAAAAAAAAACGATAGAAAGATATCTTGCCACTCCTATTAGATTTCAACATCTCGTACTAGTATTATGGACAATACAAAGGCATACCAGGTTTGAAGTGTGTATGAAAAGAGAGCCCGGACAAGGAAAATGATACATTTTTAAGACTTTGGGAGCAGAGGTTAGCGTTGCCGCATTAATGCTTCCAGCGCTACTAGTGTACACATGCATCTACATTATGGCACATTAATTTAGTTGATGCTTGGATGGAGCTTCCATGCAATTTGACGAGCTCGATGTGCAGACCAAAATAACATGGGCGTGAATAGTAGTATAGCTTTGGAATTATTCAAAATAACATGTGCAGACCAAAATAACTATGGCAGCGGCACGGCACACACATATGTCGCTTCGGCGTCCCGCTATCTGATCCGGCTTCACCAAAGCGGCCAAGCCACTTTCAAAATAATGTTTATACTTTAGTTAGTGCTATGTACGTAATGATTGGCTATTTACCCGAAAGGCATGTCCTCATACAAATTAAATCAATAGTCAAAATGTAGATCTGAATATAGCATCAATCAATTTTTAGAACGTGACACGTGAAAAAGTAAGGCAAGGTAGTTGCTCCCAAGCCAAGAATGACCAGTACCACATGCACCCATCAGATTGGTATAGTTCATTTGTCGAGTTGACCATCATCAATGTACTCAACTACTCCACAGTTGATCATTGTGAGTACTTTTCTTTGTGAACGTAATTATAAAAATAAACATAGTATCAATTTTGTTGTCCATACTTTTTATTCATTACCTTTCCAGTTGTGCTATTTTACATCCCATGTGTGTGCCCTCTGGACCTCTTTCCTTGATGGCATCGTATAATAGATTGAGATCCTACATCGGTGGCACATACTGAGATGAGCCGGAGGCTGGCGGCACGCCAAGATCTGTCTATCGTGTTACACCTCTCGAACTCCATCCATCGTGACATGACCTGTGGATCTAGAAACCATAGGCCTTATGGTAGTGGCACAATGCGCCTGTATTTGCATCGATATTGAGCTATCAGATCCTGTCCACCATAGCCGTTTGCCAAATATAGTTGATGTTTTACTTAGTTACATTGACATATCTAATATTACCTCCATCCCAAATTACGTGTCTTGGGAAATCAAGGCAAACAATTTGAGAGGGAGGGAGTACATTGCTATTTCATTGAAAGACATGTTTCAGAAAGACTAAATCAATATTCAAAATATACCTTTGAAGACGACATCAACGAATGTCAAACCATGGCATTGGCAGATTGTAAATTTGTTTCTAATTAAGCCATGTCGAATTAAAATTTGAGACAGAATGAGGAAAGACATTTTTTTTGACGTGGAACACCATGCATTCCATTAAGGGGTGGACGCAGCAAT
>NW_024112099.1:0-26949 GCF_003073215.2 Triticum urartu | reverse complement strand
CAAGTAAGGGATGGCATGCTAGCAGTGGCCTCTCCCACATAATACTTGCTATCGGTCTAGTAAAGTAGTCAATTGCTTAGGGGCAATTTCGCAACTCCTACCACCACTTTTCCACACTTGCTATATTTACTTTATTGTTTCTTTATCTAAACAGCCCCTACTTTTTATTTACGTACTCTTTATTATCTTGCAAACCTATCCAACAACACCTACAAAGTACTTCTAGTTTCATACTTGCTCTAGGTAAAGCGAACGTCAAGCGTGCATAGAGTTGTATCGGTGGTCGATAGAACTTGAGGGAATATTTGTTCTACCTTTAGCTCCTCGTTGCGTTCGACACTCTTACTTATCAAAAACTGTTGTGATCCCCTATACTTGTGGGTTATCAAGACCTTTTTCTAGCGCTGTTGCCGGGGAGCAATAGCGTGGGGTGAATATTCTCGTGTGTGCTTGTTTGCTTTATCACTAAGTAATTTTTATTTGCTGTTCTTAGTTGTTTTCTATCTTTAGTCATGGGCAGGAAACGCAAAATACCAAAAAAATAGTGGTACCTACTGAACCAATGGTTGAAGAACCACTCAAAATCTATCACACCGGTGAAGCTTATTACTTGGATCATCTTCGATCCCTATGTGCTCGTGCTGAAACCCCAACTAGCTTAGTTGAGGGAAAATCTTTAGATGAGCATGCTTGTTATGTGCGACACCGAATATCTGAAAAAGGGAAAATTTTATGGGGTCAAATTCAACGTTTACAATGCTATGCTTGGAATTTATGTGAAATATATGATTTACTTGTTGTTCTGAAAACCCTAAGAAACACCTTCCCTATCAATGTGAGTTTAGTAATAATGGAATCGTATCTTCGTATGCTAAGGGTGTTTATAATTATTATGATGTTCAACAAATTGAAGAATTTGTTGCTTTTAAGGGTGTTTTTGAAATTTCTTCTTTGATTGAAAAGTATGATGCTACTCTTTAAAAATCTGAAAATTTTGCTATACTTAAATATTGTTATGAGAATTACGCTTCTAATACCTATGTTAAACAATATATTGAGGAATACTCCGCTGTCCAAGAAGAGACTAATGTTTTGTAGGAGTCTATGGAAGAAGAAATTGATGAAACTGTGAGCTCATTGGATGAAAAAGATAAGGAGGAGAGCGAAGAACAAAAGGAGGAAGAGTGGATTGATCTCCCGTGCCCACCTTCTAATGAGAGTAACTCTTCAACTCATACATTGTTTAATTCCCCGTCGTGCTTACCGAAGGATGATTGCTATGATGACTGTTATGATCCCATTGATTCTCTTGAAATATCCCTTTTTGATGATGCTTGCTATGCTTGTGGCCAAGATGCCAATATGAATGATGCTTATGGAGATGAACTTGCTATAGTTCCTTATGTTAAACATGAAATTGTTGCTATTGCACCCACGCATGATAGTCCTATTATCTTTTTGAATTCTCCCGATTACACTATATCAGAGAAGTTTGCACTTATTAAGGATTACATTGATGGGTTGCCTTTTACCGTTACACATCATGATTTTGATGAATATAATATGCATGTGCTTGCCGCTCCTACTTGCAATTATTATGAGAGAGGAACTATATCTCCACCTCTCTATGTTTCCAATACGATAAAATTGCAAGAAACTGTTTATACTATGCATTGGCCTTTACTATGTGTGCATGAATTGTTCTTTTATGACATGCCGATGCATAGGAAGAGAATTAGACTTCGTAATTGCTTGATATATGTTACTTTGTGCTCACTACTAAATTACAAATCATTGCTAATTAAAATTGGCTTTGATATACCTTGGGATCCGGGTGGATCCATTACTTGAGCACTATATGCCTAGCTTAATGGCTTTAAAGAAAGCGCTGCCAGGGAGACAACCCGGAAGTTTTAGAGAGTCATTTATTTCTATTGAGTGCTTGCATATAGTTTAAAAACAACAAAAATAAAGAGGGGAACCCAAAGCTTTTTCAAAAAGAAAAGTGAAAGTGAGAGAGACGAGCATTGTGAAAGTGGGGGACGTCCTTGAACTTCGTTCATGCCCATGGGAACTTTATGAATCTTAATTACAGAAACCTTTCAACAAAAATAATTATCCCCTTGTACAATTTCATTGTATTTGTAGGATCGAAAGTATGTCTAGAGGGGGGTGATTAGACTACTTGACCAAATAAAAACTTAACCTTTTCCCAATTTTAGTTCTTGGCAGATTTTAGCTATTGTAGGACAAGTCAAGCAATCACCACACAATTCAAGCAAGCATGCAAAGGGTATATTGGCAGCGGAAAGTAAAGCATGCAACTTGCAATAATGTAAAGGGAAGGGTTTGGAGAATTCAAACGCAATTGGAGACACGGATGTTTTTCCCGTGGTTCGGATAGGTGGTGCTATCCTACATCCACGTTGATGGAGACTTCAACCCACGAAGGGTAACGGTTGCGCGAGTCCACGGAGGGCTCCACCCACGAAGGGTAATGGTTGCGCGAGTCCACGGAGGGCTCCACCCACGAAGGGTCCACGAAGAAGCAACCACCCACGAGGGTCCACGAAGAAGCAACCTTGTCTATCCCACCATGGCCATCGCCCACGAAGGACTTGCCTCACTAGCGGTAGATCTTCACGAAGTAGGCGATCTCCTTGCCCTTACAAACTCCTTGGTTCAACTCCACAATCTTGTCGGAGGCTCCCAAGTGACACCTAGCCAATCTAGGAGACACCACTCTCCAAGAAGTAACAAATGGTGTGTTGATGACGAACTCCTTGCTCTTGTGCTTCAAATGATAGTCTCCCCAACACTCAACTCTCTCTCATAGGATTTGGATTTTGTGGAAAGAAGATTTGAGTGGAAAGCAACTTGGGGAAGGCTAGAGATCAAGATTCATATGGTAGGAATGGAATATCTTGGTCTCAACACATGAGTAGGTGGTTCTCTCTCAGAACATATGAGTTGGAATTGTGTATGTGTTCTAATGGCTCTCTCTATGAATGAAGAGGAGGTGGAGGGGTATATATAGCCTCCACACAAAATCCAACCGTTACACACAGTTTTCCAATCTCGGTGGGACCGAATCAACAAACTCGGTCGGACCGAAAAGGTAAACCTAGTGACCGTTAGAGATTTTTGGTGGGACTGACATGCAACTCGGTAGGACCGATATGGTTAGGGTTTGGGCATAACGTAATCTCGGTGAGACCGATTACACAAACTCGGTGAGACTGAGTTTGGTAATAAGCTAACTAGAGAGTTGGTCAGGCAAACTCGGTGGGACAGATTTGCTCTTTCGGTGGGACCGAAAAGTTACAAAAGGGAAACAAAGAGTTTACATTGCAATCTCGGTGGGACCGATTCGCTCTTTCGGTGAGACCGAAAGTTATGAAAGGGAAACAGAGAGTTTGCAATCCCATCTCGGTGAGACCGAGATCCCTATCGATAGAACCGAATTGCTAGGGTTTGGCAGTGGCTTATGACAAGTGAAACTCGGTGGCGCCGGATAGAAAGAATCGGTATGACCGAGTTTGGCTTAGGGTTTAGGTCATATGTGGATATGGGAAAGTAGTTGAGGGTTTTGGAGCATATCACTAAGCACATGAAGCAAGAGGCTCATTAAGCAACACCTCATCCCTCCTTGATAGTATTGGCTTTTCCTAAAGACTCAATGTGATCTTGGATCACTAAAATATAAAATGAAGAGTCTTGAGCTTTTGAGCTTGAGCCAATCCTTTGTCCTTAGCATTTTGAGGGTTCCACTTTCACATCCATGCCATGCCAATCATTGAGCTTTCCTGAAATAGTCATCTTGGAATAGCATTAGCTCAATGAGCTATATGTTGTTATGAATTACCAAAACCACCTAGGGATAGTTGCACTTTCAGTATTATAAAAATAATATGCCAAGGTTTGCCTTTAGGATGTTTACATTTGCTTGATGGTTTGTACGGTGCAGGACAGAAACTTTGGCTGTAGTTCGCAATTTTACATTTTTAGCTGGAACATCAAATGGTTCTGATTCTTTTTGCACTGTCTTCCTATACAAATTGTTTATTTTTCCTAATTTTGGTAGAATTTTTCAAGTATCAGAAGTATGGTGAATGGTCAGATTGCTACAGACTGTTCTGTTTTAGACAGATTCTGTTTTTGATGCATAGTTTGCTTGTTTTGATGAACCTATCGATTTATATCAGTGGATTAAGCCATGAAAAAGTTATATTACAGTAGAAACAATGAAAAAACAAAATATGAATTGGTTTGCAACAGTACTTAGAGTAGTGATTTTCTTTATTATACTAACGGATCTTACCGAGTTTTCTGTTGAAGTTTTGTGTGGATGAAGTGTTCGATGATTGAGAAGGTTTCGATGTGAGAAGAAGGAAGAGAGGAAAGAGCTCAAGCTTGGGGATGCCCGAGGCACCCCAAGTAAATATTCAAGGATACTCAAGCGTCTAAGCTTGGGGATGCTGGGGAGGCATCCCCTCTTTCTTCAACAAATATTGGTATGTTTTCGGATTCGTTTCGTTCATGCGATATGTGCAAGTCTTGGAGCGTCTTTTGCATTTAGGTTTTTATTTTTTATGCACCATGCTGGTATGAGATGGTCCTTGGTTGATTTATAGAATGCTCTTTACACTTCACTTATATCATTTGAGTATGGCTTTATAGAATGCTTCATGTGCTTCACTTATATCATTTGAAGTTTGGATTTCCTGTTTCTCTTTACTTAGACAACCGCCATTTGCAGAATGCTCTTTTGCTTCACTTATATTTGTCAGAGCGTGGGCATATCTTTTGTAGAAAGAATTAAACTGTCTTGCTTCACTTATATCTGTTTAGAGAGATGACAGGAATTGGTCATTCACATGGTTAGTCATAAAATCCTACATAAAACTTGTAGATCACTGAATATGATATGTTTGATTGCTTGCAATAGTTTTGCGATATAAAGGTGGTGATATTAGAGTCATGCTAGTCGAGTAATTGTGAAATTGAGAAATACTTGTGTTGAGGTTTGCAAGTCCCGTAGCATGCACGTATGGTGAACCGTTATGTAACGAAGTCGGAGCATGAGGTGTTTATTGATTGTCTTCCTTATGAGTGGCGGTCGGGGACGAGCGATGGTCTTTTCCTACCAATCTATCCCCCTAGGAGCATGCGTGTAGTACTTTGTTTCGATGACTAATAGATTTTTGCATTAAGTATGTGAGTTCTTTATGACTAATGTTGAGTCCATGGATTATACGCACTCTCACCCTTCCACCATTGCTAGCCTCTCTAGTACCGCGCAACTTTCGCCGGTACCATAAACCCACCATATACCTTCCTCAAAACAGCCACCATACCTACCTATCATGGCATTTCCATAGCCATTCCGAGATATATTGCCATGCAACTTCCATCATCATCATATTCATGACTTGAGCATTCATTGTCATATTGCTTTGCATGATCGTAAGATAGCTAGCATGATGTTTTCATGGCTTGTCCGTTTTTTGATGTCATTGCTATGCTAGATCATTGCACATCCCGGTACACCGCCAGAGGCATTCATATAGAGTCATATCTTTGTTCTAGTATCAAGTTGTAAGTAAATAAAAGTGTGATGATCATCATTATTAGAGCATTGCCCAAAAAAAGGAGAGGCCAAAGAAGCCTAAATAAAAAAGGGGCCAAAGAAGCCCGCAAAAAAAGGGGGCAATGCTACTATCCTTTTTCCACACTTGTGCTTCAAAGTAGCACCATGTTCTTCATATAGAGAGTCTCTTGAGTTATCACTTTCATATACTAGTGGGAATTTACATTATAGAACTTGGCTTGTATATTCCGATGATGGGCTTCCTCAAATGCCCGAGGTCTTCATGAGCAAGCAAGTTGGATGCACACCCACTTAGTTTCAGTTAGAACTTTCATACACTTATAGCTCTAGTGCATCCGTTGCATGGCAATCCCTACTCACTCACATTGATATCTATTAATGGGCATCTCCATAGCCCGTTGATACGCCTAGTTGATGTGAGACTATCTTCTCCTTTTTGTCTCCTCCACCATCATATTCTATTCCACCTATAGTGCTATGTCCATGGCTCACGCTCATGTATTGCGTTAAAGTTGAAAAGGTTTGAGAATGTCAAAAGTATGAAACAATTGCTTGGCTTGTCATCGGGGTTGTGCATGATGTGAATATTTTGTGTGGTGAAGATGGAGCATAGCCAGACTATATGATTTTGTAGGGATGAGCTTTCTTTGGCTATGTTATTTCAATAAGACATAAATGCTTGGTTGGTATGCTTGAAGTATTATTATTTTTATGTCAAAGGATAGACTATTGCTTTGAATCACTCATGTCTTAATATTCATGCCATGATTAGACATATGATCAAGATTATGCTAGGTAGCATTCCACATCAAAAATTCTGTTTTTATCATTTACCTACTTGAGGACGAGCAGGAATTAAGCTTGGGGATGCTCATACGCCTCCGTCGTATCTATAATTTTTGATTGTTCCATGCCAATATTATTCAACTTTCATATACTTTTTGGCAACTTTTTATATTATTTTTGGGACTAACATATTGATCCAGTGCCCAGTGCCAGTTCCTGTCTGTTGCATGTTTTTGGTTTCGCAGAATATCCATATCAAACGGAGTCCAAACGGGATAAAAATGGATGGAGCTTATTTTTGGAAAATATGGAAAATTCGGAAGGAAAATCAACGCGAACCAGTGCCCGAGGTGGTCACGAGGCAGGGGGCGCCCCCCTTAGGGCGCGCCCCCTACCCTCGTGAGCCCACCGTAAGGCGATTGACGCTCTTCTTTTGCTGCAAGAAAGCTAATATTCAGAAAAAAATCACGGCGAAGGTTTCAGGCCAATCGGAGTTACGGATCTCCATATATATACGAAACGGTGAAACAGAGCCAGAAGAGAACGCAGAACCAGAGAGAAATAGAGAGATAGATCCAATATCGGAGGGGCTCTCGCCCCTCCCATGCCATGGAGGCCAAGGACCAGAGGGGAAACCCTTCTCCCATCTAGGGAGGAGGTCAAGGAAGAAGAGGAAGAAGGGGGCCCCTCTCCCCCTCTCCTCCGATGGCGCCGGAACACCGTCGTGGCCATCATCATCATCATCACCGCGATCTTCACCAACACCTCCGCCATCTTCACCAACATCTCCATCACCTTCCCCCCTCTATCTACAGCGGTCCACTCTCCCGCAACCCGCTGTACCCTCTACTTGAACATGGTGCTTTATGCTTCATATTATTATCCAATGATGTGTTGCCATCCTATGATGTCTGAGTAGATTTTCGTTGTCCTATCGGTGGTTGATGAATTGCTATTATTGATTTAATTTTCTTGTGGTTATGTTGCTGTCCTTTGGTGCCCAAAATATGAGCGCGTGCGTGGATCATACCATAGGGTTAGTTGTATGTTGATAGGAGGGCAAGAGTGACAGAAGCTTCAACCTAGCATAGAAATTGATGCATACGGGATTGAAGGGGGGCCAATATATCTTAATTCTATGGTTGGGTTTTACCTTAATGAACATTAGTAGTTGCGGATGCTTGCTAATAGTTCCAATCATAAGTGCATAGAATTCCAAGTAAGGGATGACATGCTAGCAGTGGCCTCTCCCACATAATACTTGCTATCGGTCTAGTAAAGTAGTCAATTGCTTAGGGGCAATTTCGCAACTCCTACCACCACTTTTCCACACTCGCTATATTTACTTTATTGTTTCTTTATCTAAACAGCCCCTACTTTTTATTTACGTACTCTTTATTATCTTGCAAACCTATCCAACAACACCTACAAAGTACTTCTAGTTTCATACTTGTTCTAGGTAAAGCGAACGTCAAGCGTGCGTAGAGTTGTATCGATGGTCGATAGAACTTGATGGAATATTTTTTCTACCTTTAGCTCCTCGTTGGGTTCGACACTCTTACTTATCGAAAACTGTTGCGATCCCCTATACTTGTGGGTTATCAACCGGCTCCAAGATCACATAAAGCAGTTTTAACATAGTTTCTTTTAATGGAGCATGGTATAGTGGGTACTCCTGGATCTCCAAGTTTCTTTGGTATTCCACCCTTAAAAGTATAATTAGCAAGCATGGTGGAAATTTCAGCTTCCGGTATCTTTCTTTTATTTGTAATAATATCTTTCATGTACTTAGCATAAGGATTAGTTTTGAGCATATCAGTTAATCGCATACGCAAAAAGATAGGTCTAATCATTTCAGCAAAGCGCTCAAAATCCTCATCATCCTTTTTCTTGGATGGCTGGGAGGAAAGGGCATGGGTTTCTGAACCCAAGGCTCTCTTTCTTTACCATGTTTCCTAGCAACAAAGTCTTTCTTATCATAACATTGATTCTTTGATTGTGGGTTATCAAGATCAACAACAGGTTCAACTTCTACGTCATTATCATTACTAGGTTGGGCATCATCATGAACATTATTATTAACATTATCATTAGTTTCAAGTTCATTACCAGATTGTGTTTCAGCATCAGAAATAGAAATATCATTTGGATTCTCAGGTGTTTCGACAATAGGATCACTAGAAGCATGCAAAGTCCTATCATTTTTATTTTTCTTCTTTTTAGAAGAACTAGGTGTATCTAAATTATTTCTCTGAGAATCTTGCTCAATTCTCTTCGGATGGCCTTCAGGATACTAAGGTTCCTGAGTCATTCTACCAGTTCTGGTAGCCACTCTAACAGCATTATCATTATTCTTATTATTCAAGAAATTGAGCAAATCATTTTGAGCTTTAAGTACTTGTTCTACTTGAGTGGTAACCATAGAGGCATGTTTACTAATAAGTTTAAGTTCACTTTTAACATTAGCCATATAATCACCCAAGTGTCCAAGCATATTTGAATTGTATTTCAGTTGTCTACCAAAATAAGCATTAAAATCTTCTTGCTTAGCCATAAATTTATCAAACTCATCTAAGCACGGGCTAGCAAACTTAGTAAATGGGATTACAGCTTGATCATATCTATAGAGAGAATTAACCTTTACTACCTGTGTCGGGTTATCAAGACCATGAGTTTCTTCGATAGGTAAAGGATTTGGATTATATGTTTCTTCAACAGGCGGTAAATTAAGACCATGTATTTCTTCAATAGGAGGTAAATTCTTAACATCTTCAGCTTTAATACCTTTTTCTTTCATAGATTTCTTTGCCTCTTGCATATCTTCGAGACTGAGAAAATAGAATACCCCTCTTCTTCGGGGTTGGTTTAGGAATAGGCTCAGGAATTGGCTCCGGAGGTGTCCAATTATTTTCATTTGCCAACATATTATTCAATAGAACTTCAGCTTCATCCGGTGTTCTTTCCCTAAAAACAGAACCAGCACAACTATCCAGGTAATCTCTGGAGTCATCGGTTAGTCCATTATAAAAGATATCAAGTATTTCATTTTTCTTAAGAGGATGATCAGGCAAAGAATTAAGTAATTGGATAAGCCTCCACCAAGCTTGTGGGAGACTCTCTTCTTCAATTTGCACAAAATTATATATATCCCTTAAAGCAGCTTGTTTCTTATGAGCAGGGAAATATTTAGCAGAGAAGTAGTAAATCATATCCTGGGGACTACGCACACAACCAGGATCAAGAGAATTAAACCATATCTTAGCATCACCCTTTAATCAGAACGGAAATATTTTAAGGATATAAAAGTAGCGAGTTCTCTCATCTTTAGTAAACAGGGTAGCTATATCATTTAATTTAGTAAGATGTGCCACAACAGTTTCAGATTCATAACCATGAAAAGGATCAGATTCAACCAAAGTAATTATATCAGGATCAACAGAGAATTCATAATCATTATCAGTAACAAAGATAGGTGAAGTAGCCAAAGCAGGGTCAGGTTTCATTCTATCATTTAGGGATTGCTTACTCCATTTAGCTAATAATCTTTTAAGTTCAGTTCTATTTTTGCAAGCTAGAATGGCTAAAGAAGCATCTTGATCAAATACATAACCCTTAGGAATAGCAAGTGGTTCTGCATCATCACTTTCATCAGTATCATCAGATTCAATATTTTCAATTTCTCTAGCCCTAGCAAGTTGTTTATCAAGAAAATCACTAAGTGGCATAGTAGTATCAGGCATAGAGGTAGTTTCATCATAAGTATCATGCATAGTAGAAGTGGCATCATCAATAACATGCGACATATCAGAACGAATAACAGAAGCAGGTGTAGGTGCCGCAAACTTACTCATAACAGAAGGTGAATCAAGTGCAGAGCTAGATGGCAGTTCCTTACCTCCCCTCGTAGTTGAGGGATAGATCTTGGTTTTCGGATCTCTCAAGTTCTTCATAATGATAAGCAGATATATATCCCAAGTGACTCAAAGAATAGAGCTATGCTCCCCGGCAATGGTGCCAGAAAATAGTCTTGATAACCCACAAGTGTAGGGGATCGCAACAGTTTTTGAGGGTAGAGTATTCAACCCAAATTTATTGATTCGACACAAGGGGAGTCAAAGAATATTCTCAAGTATTAGCAGCTGAGCTGTCAATTCAACCACACCTGGAAACTTAATATCTGCAGCAAAGTGTTTAGTAGCAAAGTAATATGATAGTGGTCATAACAGTAGCAAAAGGTAACAATAGTAAAAGCAATATTTTTGGTATTTTGCAGTGATGATAGCAATAGCAACTGAAAAGTAAATAAGCGAAGCATAATATATGGAAAACTCGTAGGCAATGGATCGGTGATGGAGAATTATGCCGGATGCGGTTCATCATGTAACAGTCATAACCTAGGATGACACAGAACTAGCTCCAGTTCATTGATATAATGTAGGCATGTATTCCGAACATAGTCATCCGTGCTTATGGAAAAGAACTTGCATGCCATCTTTTGTCCTACCCTCCCGTGGCAGCGGGGTCCTTACGGAAACTAAGGGATATTAAGGCCTCCTTTTAATAGAGAACCTGAACAAAGCATTAACACATAGTGAATACATGAACTCCTCAAACTACGGTCATCACCGGTAAGTATCCCGATTATTGTCACTTCGGGGTTAACAAATCATAACACATAATAGGTGACTATAGACTTGGATCAAGAACACTCATATATTGATGAAAACATAATAGGTTCAGATCTGAAATCATGGCACTCGGGCCCTAGTGACAAGCATTAAGCATAGCAAAGTCATAGCAACATCAATCTCAGAACATAGTGGACACAAGGGATCAAACCCTAACAAAACTAACTCGATTACATGATAGATCCCATCCAACCCATCACCGTCCAGCAAGCCTACGATGGAATTACTCACGCACGACGGTGAGCATCATGAAATTGGTGATGGAGGATGGTTGGTGATGACGATGGCGACGGATTCCCCTCTCTGGAGCCCCGAACGGACTCCAGATCAGCCCTCCCGAGAGGTTTTAGGGCTTGGCGGCGGCTCCATATCATAAAACGCGATGATTTCTTCTCTCTGATTTTTTTCTTGTCGAAACTCAATATATGGAGGTGGAGTTGGGGTCGGAGAGGCAACAGGGGGCCCACGAGGTAGGGGGCGCGCCCCCCACCCTCGTGGCAAGGTGGTGGGCCCCCTAGCCTTCATCTTTGGTAGGTATTTTTCTTATTTTCTGAAAAGTGTCTCCGTGAAGTTTCAGGTCATTCCGAGAACGTTTGCTCCTGCACATAAATAACACCATGGTAGTTCTGCTGAAAACAGCGTCAGTCCGGGTTAGTTCAATTCAAATCATGCAAGTTAGAGTCCAAAACAAGGGCAAAAGTGTTTGGAAAAGTAGATACGTTGGAGACATATCAGCAACTTTTAGTACCGCGAAGAGCTCAGGAATCGTCTTATCCATCCCTTGCATATTATAGTTCATCACGAAGCTCTTGTAGCTTGGTGGCAGTGATTGAAGAACTCTGTCAATGACACTATCATCAGGAAGATTAACTCCCAGTTGAGTCAAGTGGTTGTGGTACCCAGACATTCCGAGTATATGTTCACTGACAGAACTATTCTCCTCCATCTTGTAGTTGTAGAACTTATTGGAGACTTCATATCTCTCAATCCGGGCATTTTCTTGAAATATTAACTTCAACTCCTTTAACATCTCATATGCTCCATGACGTTCAAAACGTCATTGAAGTCCCGGTTCTAAGCCGTAAAGCATGGCACACTGAACTATCGAGTAGTCATCATCTTTGCTCTGCCAGGTGTTCACAACATCTGGCGTTGCTCCTGCAGCGGGTTTGTCACCTAGTGGTGCTTTCACGACATAATTCTTCTGTGCAGCAATGAGGATAATCCTCAAGTTGTGGACCCAGTCCGTGTAGTTGCTACCATCATCTTTCAACTTAGCTTTCTCTAGGAACGCATTAAAATTCAATGGAACAACAACACGGGCCATCTATCTACAACAACATAGACATGCAAAATACCATCAGGTACTAAGTTCATGATAAATTAAAGTTCAATTAATCAAATTACTTAAGAACTCCCACTTAGATAGACATCTCTCTAATCATCTAAGTGATCACGTGATCCATATCAACTAAACATCTACTGCTACCTCTTGAGCACTGCGTTGGTTTTCCCCAGTTCTTGCTACCTCTTTTAGCACTGCGTTGGTTTTCCCCGAAGAGGAAGGGATGATGCAGCAAAGTAGCGTAAGTATTTCCCTCAGTTATTGAGAACCAAGGTATCAATCCAGTAGGAGGCTACGCGCGAGTCCCTCGTACCTGCACAAAACAAATAAATCCTCGCAACCAACGCAAATAGGGGTTGTCAATCCCTATAGGGCCACTTACGAGAGTGAGATCTGATAGATATGATAAGATAATATTTTTTGGTATTTTTATGATAAAGATGCAAAGAAAAATAAAGACAAAGTAAATAGCAAAGTAAGTAACTAAGTAGTAGGAGATTAATATGATAAAGATAGACCCGGGGGCCATAGGTTTCACTAGTGGCTTCTCTCGAGAGCATAAGTATTTTATGGTGGGTGAACAAATTACTGTTGAGCAATTGACAGAATTGACCATAGTTATGAGAATATCTAGGTATGATCATGTATATAGGCATCACGTCCGAGACAACTAGACCGACTCCTGCCTGCATCTACTACTATTACTCCACTCATCGACCGTTATCCAGCATGCATCTAGAGTATTAAGTTAAAAACAGAGTAATGCCTTAAGCAAGATGACATGATGTAGAGGGATAGACTCATGCAATATGAAGAAAACCCCATCTTGTTATCCTCGATGGCAACAATACAATACGTGCCTTGCTGCCCTTACTGTCATCGGGAAAGGACACCGCAAGATTGAACCCAAAGCTAAGCACTTCTCCCATTGCAAGAAAGATCAATCTAGTAGGCCAAACCAAACTGATAATTCGAAGAGACTTGCAAAGATAACCAATCATACATAAAAGAATTCAGAGAAGATTCAAATATTATTCATAGATAGACTTGATCATAAACCCACAATTCATCGGTCTCAACAAACACACCGCAAAAAGAAGATTACATCGAATAGATCTCCACAAGAGAGGGGGAGAACATTGTATTGAGATCCAAAAAGAGAGAAGAAGCCATCTAGCTACTAACTATGGAGCCGTAGGTCTGAAGTAAACTACTCACACTTCATCGGAGAGGCTATGGTGTTGATGTAGAAGCCCTCCGTGATCGATGCCCCCTCCGGCGGAGCTCCGGAACAGGCCCCAAGATGGGATCTCGTGGATACAGGAAGTTACAGTGGTGGAATTAGGGTTTTGGCTCCGTATCTAATCGTTTGGGGGTGCGTGGGTATATATAGGAGGAAGAAGTATGTCGTGGAGCACAGGGGGGCCACGAGGGTGGAGGGCGCGCCTGGGGGGGGCCAGCGCCCCCTACCTTGTGGCCTCCTGTTAGTTGGCTTGACATAGGGTCCAAGTCTCCTAAGTTGTATTCGGTGAGAAAATCACGTTCCCGAAGGTTTCATTCTGTTTGGACTCCGTTTGATATTCTTTTTCTTCGAAACCCTAACACAGGCAAAAAACAACAATTCTGGGCTGGGCCTCCGGTTAATAGGTTAGTCCCAAAAATAATATAAATGTGGATAATAAAGCCCAATAATGTCCAAAACAGTAGATAATATAGCATGGAGCAATCAAAAATTATAGATACATTGGAGACGTATCAAGCATCCCCAAGTTTAATTCCTGCTCCTCCTCAAGTAGGTAAATGATAAAAACAGAATTTTTGATGCGGAGTGCTACTTGGCATAATTTTTATGTAATTTTCTTAATTGTGGTATGAATATTCAAATCCGAAAGATTCAATACAAAAGTTTATGCCGACATGGAAAATAATAATACTTCAAGCATACTAACAAAGCAATTATGTCTTCTCAAAATAACATGGATGAAGAAAGTTATCCCTACAAAATCATATAGTCTGGCTATGCTCTATCTTCACACACAAAATATTTAAATCATGCACAAACCCCGATGACAAGCAAGCAATTGTTTCATACTTTTTGACATCTCAAACTTTTTCAATCTTTCACGCAATACATAAAGCTGAGCCATGATGCACTATAGGTGGAATTAGAGTGGTGGTTGTGTGAGAAGACAAAAAAGGAAGATAGTCTCACATCAAACTAGGCATCAACGGGCTATGGAATGCCATCAATAGATATCAATGTGAGTGAGTAGATTGCCATGCAACGGATGCACTAGAGCCTATAAGTATATGAAAGCTCCAAAAAGAAACTAAGTGGGTGTGCATTCCAAACTGCTTGCTCATGAAGACCTAGGAATTTTTGAGGAAGCCCATCATTGGATATACAAGCCAAGTTCTATAATTGAAATACCCACTAGTATATGAAAGTGATAACATGAGAGACTCTCTACTATGAAGATCATGGTGCTACTTTGAAGCACAAGTGTGGGTAAAGGATAGTACATGTCCTTCTCTCCTTTTCTCTCATTTTTTTTATTTTTTTATTTGGTTTTCTCTTTTTAGGCCTCTTTTCTTTATTTTTTTTTTTTTCCTCCGGAGTCTCATCCGACTTGTGGGGAATCATAGTCTCCATCATCCTTCCTCACTTGGACAATGCTCTATATGATGATCATCACACTTTTATTTTCTACCACTCAACAATTACAACTCGATACTAGAACAAATATGACTCTATATGAATGCCTCCGGCGGTTGTAACGGGATATGCAAATGATGCATGGAGTGACAAGTATGAAAAGAATTATGAACTGTGGCTTTGCCAAAATACTATGTTCAACTACATGATCATGCTAAGCAATATGACAATGAGTGTGTCATAAACGGAACGGTGGAAAGTTGCATGGCAATATATCTCGGAATGGCTATGGAAATGCCATAATAGATAGGTATGGTGGCTGTTTTGAGGAAGGTATATGGTGGGTGTATGATACCGGCGAAAGGTGCGCGGTATTAGAGAGGCTAGCAAAGGTGGAAGGGTGAGAGTGCGTATAATCCATGGACTCAACATTAGTCATAAAGAACTCATATACTTATTGCAAAAATCTATCTAGTTATCAAAGCAAAGTATTACGCGCATGCTCCTAGGGGGATAGATTGGTAGGAAAAGACCATCGCTCGTCCCCGACCGCCACTCATAAGGAAGACAATCAATAAATAAATCATGCTCTGACTTCATCACATAACGGTTCACCATACGTGCATGCTACGGGAATCACACTTCAACACAAGTATTTCTCAAATTCACAACTACTCAACTAGCATGACTTTAATATCACCATCTCCATATCTCAAAACAATTATCAAGTATCAAACTTATCATAGTATTCAACACACTCATAAGAAAGTTTTATTATTAATCTTGTATACCAAGCATATTAGGATTTTAAGCAAATTACCATGCTATTAGACTCTCAAAATAATCTAAGTGAAGCATGAGAGATCAATAGTTTCTATAAAACAAATCCACCACCGTGCTCTAAAAGATATAAGTGAAGCACTAGAGCAAAATTATATAACTCAAAAGATATAAGCGAAGCACATAGAGTATTCTAACAAATTCCAAATCATGTATGGCTCTCTCAAAAGGTGTGTACAGCAAGGATGATTGTGGTAAACTAATAAGCAAAGACTCAAATTATACAAGATGCTCCAAGTAAAACACATATCGTGTGGTAAATAAAAATATAGCTCCAAGTAAAGTTACCGATAGAAGTAGACGAAACAGGGGATGCCTTCCGAGGCATCCCCAAGGTTTGGCTTTTAGGTGTCCTTAGATTATCTTGGGGGTCCCATGGGCATCCCCAAGATTTGGCTTTTAGGTGTCCTTAGATTATCTTGGGGGTGCCATGGGAATCCCTAAGCTTAGGCTCTTGCCACTCCTTGTTCCATAATCCATCAAATCTTTACCCAAAACTTGAAAACTTCACAACACAAAACTTAAAGTAGAAAATCTCGTGAGCTCCGTTAGCGAAAGAATACAAAAGACCACTTCAAGGTACTGTAATTAACTCATTATTTATTTATATGGGTTTTATACCTACTGTTTTCCAACTTCTCTATGGTTTATTAAATATTTTATTAGCCATAGATTCATCAAAATAAGCAAACAACACACGCAAAACAGAATCTGTCAAAAACAGAACAGTGTGTAGTAATTTGTATCTAGAGAAAGATATGGAACCCCAAAATTCTAAAATAAATTGCTTGACGTGAGGAATTTATTTATTAATCATCTGCAAAAATATTAACTAAATAGAACTTTCCAATAAAAACGATAGCAGTTCGTGAGCCCTAAAGTTTCTGTTTTTTACAGAAAGTCAAACAAGACTTTCCCCAAGTTTTCCCAACGTTCTACTTGGCACAAACACTAATTAAACACAAAAAAACACAACAAAACAGAGGATAAAATATTTATTTATTACTAAGAAGAGCAAAAGCAAGGAATAAATAAAATTGGGTTGCCTCCCAAACAAGCGCTATCGTTTAACGCCCCCAGCTAGGCATAACAAACAAGAATAGATCTAGGTATTGCATCTTTGGTAGCAATCCATAAGTGGATCTCCATAATAGATTCATAAGGTAATTTAATTTCTTCTAGGAAAGTGTTCCATGCCTTTTCTTAATGAAATTGAATCTAATATTTCCTTTCATATCAATAAATTGCCACCAATCGTTCTAAGGAAAGTCTACCAGAATAATAGGACATGAAGGATGCAATCTATGTCAGAACATAAAACCTATGGGCACATAATTCCTTTGCACAATAAGAATCATTAATTGTTCCCATAGGTTTCTTAATAGTGGAATCCTCAAGGTTCAAGTTTAGAGAGCAATCATCAAAATCACGGAAACCTAACAAATCACACAAAGTCTTTGGAATCGTGGAAACACTAGCACCCAAATCACATAAATCATAGCATTCATGATCTTTAATTTCAATTTTAATAGTTGGTTCCCACTCATCATAAAGTTTTCTAGGGATAGAAACTTCCAATTCAAGTTTTTCTTCATAAGATTGCATCAAGGCATCAATGATATGTTTAGTAAACACTTTATTTTGACTATAAGCGCGATGCGAATTTAGCACGGATTGCAACAAGGAAATACAATCAATCAAAGAGCAATTTTCATAGTTAAATTCCTTGAAATCCACAATAGTGGGTTTAGAAACATCTAGGGTTTTAATTTCTTCAATCCCACTTTTATCAATTTTAGCATCAAGATCAACAAATTCCGAATTCTTGGAACGCCTTCTAGGTAAAAGTGGATCATATTCAGTTCCCATTATCAAGATTCATATTGCAAAACAAGATTTAATAGGGGACAATCAATAACTTTTAGATCTTCATCATTATTTTTCATAGGAACCTAGAAGAACACGCTTTTATAAAGGCATCTTTCTTAGGCACGCATCCTAGCGGTTCTTTCTTGCACTCGTCAATGGAAATTCTCATGGCTGTAGAGACTCATTGAATATCATGCTTAGTGGAAAGATCTAAGTTTCAAAGATCACATCAGAGCAAATCTATCAACGTTTCCTAGCCAAATCATCATCTTAAGCAATTTTCTTCAATCATAGCATTAAATCTTTGCGAAGTAATAAATCTTTAATATTAGATCAAAATCAGAGGGCATCTTATTATAATTTTCAATTAAAGAATGTTGTAGGAATTACCATAATTATTAGAGGGATTACTAGGATAAGGCCTAGGATTGAAATTTCCTCTATACGCATTATTAGCAAAATTGTTCCTACCAACAAAATCACATCCATAGATTCATTATTATTATCAATCAAAGTAGACAAGGACATATCATTGGGATAAGAAGAAACACTCTTATTAGCAAATAATTTCATAAGTTCATCCATCTTTCCACTCAAAACATTAATTTCTTCCATCGCATGCACCTTTTTGTTAGTAGATCTTTCAGTATGCCATTGAGAATAATTAACCAAAATATTATCTAGGAGTTTAGTAGCTTCTCCTAAGGTGATTTCCATAAAAGTGTCCTCCGCGGCCGAATCTAAAAGATTTCTAGAAGCAAAATTCAATCCGCCATAAAAAATTTGTATAATCATCCTTAAATTTAAACCATGAGTAGGGCAATTACGTATCATTAATTTCATTCTCTCCCAAGCTTGTGCAACATGTTCATGATCAAGTTTCTTAAAGTTCATAATATCGTTTCTAAGAGAGATGATTTTAGCGGGAGGAAAATACTTAGAGATAAAAGCATCTTTGCACTTATTCCATGAATCAATACTATTTTTAGGCAAAGACGAAAACCAAGCTTTAGCACGATCTCTAAGAGAAAAAGGAAATAGCTTCAATTTAACAATATCATTATCCACATCTTTCTTCTATTGAATGTCACACAAATCAACGAAGCTATTTAGATGGGTAGCGGCATCTTCACTAGGAAGGCCGGAGAATGGATCTTTCATGACAAGATTCAGCAAAGCAGTATTAATTTCACAAGATTCAGCATCGGTAAGAGGAGCAATCGGAGTGCTAATAAAATCATTGTTGTTGGTATTGGTGAAGTCACACAATTTAGTATTATCTTGATCCATCGCAACAAACAAGAAAACTAACACACAAGCAAACAAAAAGCAAGCGAACAAAAAAGGCAAATAGAGAAAGAGAGGGAGGATAGAGAGAGAGGGCGAATAAAACGGCAAGGGTGAATTGGGGGGAGGGGAAAACAAGAGGCAAATGGCAAATAATGTAATGCGGGAGATAAGGGTATGTGATGGCTACTTGGTATGTTGACTTTTGCGTAGACCTCCCTAGCAACGGCGCCAGAAATCCTTCTTGCTACCTCTTTTAGCACTGCGTTGGTTTTCCCCGAAGAGGAAGGGATGATGCAGCAAAGTAGCGTAAGTATTTCCCTCAGTTATTGAGAACCAAGGTATCAATCCAGTAGGAGGCTACGCGCGAGTCCCTCGTACCTGCACAAAACAAATAAATCCTCGCAACCAACGCAAATAGGGGTTGTCAATCCCTATAGGGCCACTTACAAGAGTGAGATCTGATAGATATGATAAGATAATATTTTTTGGTATTTTTATGATAAAGATGCAAAGTAAAATAAAGGCAAAGTAAATAGCAAAGTAAATAACTAAGTAGTAGGAGATTAATATGATAAAGATAGACCCGGGGGCCATAGGTTTCACTAGTGGCTTCTCTCGAGAGCATAAGTATTCTACGGTGGGTGAACAAATTACTGTTGAGCAATTGACAGAATTGAGCATAGTTATGAGAATATCTAGGTATGATCATGTATATAGGTATCACGTACGAGACAAGTAGACCGACTCCTGCCTACATCTACTACTATTACTCCACTCATCGACCGTTATCCAGCATGCATCTAGAGTATTAAGTTAAAAACAGAGTAACGCCTTAAGCAATATGAAGAAAACCCCATCTTGTTATCCTCGATGGCAACAATACAATATGTGCCTTGCTGCCCTTACTGTCACCGGGAAAGGACACCGCAAGATTGAACCCAAAGCTAAGCACTTCTCCCATTGCAAGTAAGATCAATCTAGTAGGCCAAAACAAACTGATAATTCGAAGAGACTTGCAAAGATAACCAATCATACATAAAAGAATTCAGAGAAGATTCAAATATTATTCATAGGTAGACTTGATCATAAACCCACAATTCATCGGTCTCAACAAACACACCGCAAAAAGAAGATTACATCGAATAGATCTCCACAAGAGAGGGGGAGAACATTGTATTGAGATCCAAAAAGAGAGAAGAAGCCATCTAGCTACTAACTATGGAGCCGTAGGTCTGAAGTAAACTACTCACACTTCATCGGAGAGGCTATGGTGTTGATGTAGAAGCCCTCCGTGATCGATGCCCCCTCCGGCGGAGCTCCGGAACAGGCCCCAAGATGGGATCTCGTGGATACAGGAAGTTACAGTGGAATTAGGGTTTTGGCTCCGTCTAATCGTTTGGGGGTGCGTGGTATATATAGGAGGAAGAAGTATGTCGTGGAGCACAGGGGGGCCACGAGGGTGGAGGGCGCGCCTGGGGGGGGCCAGCGCCCCCTACCTTGTGGCCTCCTGTTAGTTGGCTTGACATAGGGTCCAAGTCTCCTAAGTTGTATTCGGTGAGAAAATCACGTTCCCGAAGGTTTCATTCCATTTGGACTCCGTTTGATATTCCTTTTCTTCGAAACCCTAAAACAGGAAAAAAAACAGCAATTCTGGGCTGGGCCTCCTGTTAATAGGTTAGTCCCAAAAATAATATAAAAGTGGATAATAAATCCCAATAATGTCCAAAACAGTAGATAATATAGCATGGAGTAATCAAAAATTATAGATACATTGGAGACAGATAATATAGCATGAGCAATCAAAAATTATAGATATGTTGGAGACGTATCAAGCATCCCCAAGCTTAATTCCTGCTCGTCCTCGAGTAGGTAAATGATAAAAACAGAATTTTTGATGCGGAGTGCTACTTGGCATAATTTTAATGTAATTCTTCTTAATTGTGGTATGAATATTTAGATCCAAAACATTCAAGATAAAAGTTTAATATTGATATAAAGATAATAATACTTCAAGCATACTAACAAAGCAATCATGTCTTCTCAAAATAACATGGCCAAAGAAAGTTATCCCTACAAAATCATATAGTCTGGCTATGCTCCATCTTCACCACACAAAATATTTAAATCATGCACAACCCCGATGACAAGCCAAGCAATTGTTTCATACTTTTGACATTCTCAAACTTTTTCAATCTTCACGCAATACATGAGCGTGAGCCATGGATATAGCACTATAAGTGGAATAGAATGGTGGTTGTGGAGAAGACAAAAAGGGAGAAGATAGTCTCACATCAACTAGGCGTATCAATAGGCTATGGAGATGCCCATCAATAGATATCAATGTGAGTGAGTAGGGATTGCCATGCAACGGATGCACTAGAGCTATAAGTATATAAAATATCAACAAAATAAACTAAGTGGGTGTGCATCCAACTTGCTTGCTCATGAAGACCTCGGGCATTTTTGAGGAAGCCCATAATTGGAATATACAAGCCAAGTTCTATAATGAAAAATTCCGACTAGTATATGAAAGTGATAACATAGGAGACTCTCTATCATGAAGATCATGGTGCTACTTTGAAGCACAAGTGTGGTAAAAGGATAGTAACATTGTCCCTTCTCTCTTTTTCTCTCATTTTTTATTTGGGCCTTTTCTCCTTTTATGGCCTCTTTTCTTTCTCTCTTTTTTTTCGTCCGGAGTCTCATCCCGACTTATGTGGGAATCATAGTCTCCATCATCCTTTCCTCACTGGGACAATGCTCTAATAATGATGATCATCACACTTTTATTTTCTTACAACTCAACAATTACAACTCGATTCTCAGAACAAAATATGACTCTATATGAATGCCTCCGGCGGTGTACTGGGATGTGCAATGACTCAGGAGTGACATGTATGAAAGAATTATGAATGGTGGCTTTGCCACGAATACGATGTTAACTACATGATCATGCTAAGCAATATGACAATGATAGAGTGTGTCATAATAAATGGAACGGTGGAAAGTTGCATGGCAATATATCTTGGAATGGCTATGGAAATGCCATAATAGGTAGGTATGGTGGCTGTTTTGAGGAAGGTATATGGTGGGTGTATGATACCGGTGAAAGGTGCATGGTATTAGAGAGGCTAGCAACGGTGGAAGGGTGAGAAAAGTGCGTATAATCCATGGACTCAACATTAGTCATAAAGAACTCATATACTTATTGCAAAAATCTACAAGTTATAAAAACAAAGTATTACGCGCATGCTCCTAGGGGGATAGATTGGTAGGAAAAGACCATCGCTCGTCTCCGACCGCCACTCATAAGGAAGACAATCAATAAATAAATCATGCTCCGACTTCATCACATAACGGTTCACCATACGTGCATGCTACGGGAATCACAAACTTTAACACAAGTATTTCTCAGATTCACAACTACTCAACTAGCATAACTCTAATATCACCATCTTCATATCTCAAAACAATTGCCAAGCATCAAACTTCTCATAGCATTCAACATACTCATAAGAAAGTTTTTACTATTCTTAAATACCAAGCATATTAGGATTATTTAAGCAAATTACCATGCTATTTAAGACTCTCAAAATAATCTAAGTGAAGCATGAGATATCAATAAAACAGATCCACCACCGTGCTCTAAAAGATATAAGTGAAGTGCTAGAGCAAAACTATATAACTCAAATGATATAAGTGAAGCACATAAAGTATTCTAACAAATTCCAAATCATGTATGGCTCTCTCAAAAGGTGTGTACAGCAAGGATGATTGTGGTAAACTAAAAAGCAAAGACTCAAATCATACAAGACGCTCGAAGCAAAACACATATCATGTGGTGAATAAAAATATAGCTCCAAGTAAAGTTACCGATAGAAGTAGACGAAAAGAGGGGATGCCTTCCGGGGCATCCCCAAGCTTTGGCTTTTAGGTGTCCTTAGATTATCTTGGGGGTGCCATGGGCATACCCAAGATTAGTCTCTTGCCACTCCTTGTTCCATAATCCATCAAATCTTTACCAAAACTTGAAAACTTCACAACACAAAACTTAAAGTAGAAAATCTCGTGAGCTCCGTTAGCGAAAGAAAACAAAAGACCACTTCAAGGTACTGTAATGAAATCATTCTTTATTTATATTGGTGTTAAACCTACTGTATTCCAACTTCTCTATGGTTTATAAACTATTTTACTAGCCATAGATTCATCAAAATAAGCAAACAACACACGAAAAACAGAATCTGTCAAAAATAGAACAGTCTGTAGTAATCTGTAGCTAGCGCAAGATCTGGAACCCCAAAAATTCTAAAATAAATTTCTGGACGTGAGGAATTTATCTATTAATCATCTGCATAAAGAATTAACTAAATAGCACATTCCAAATAAAAATTGCAGCAGTTCTCGTGAGCGCTAAAGCTTCTGTTTTTTACAGCAAGCTTAACAAGACTTTCCCCAAGTCTTCCCAACGGTTCTACTTGGCACAAACACTAATTAAACACAAAAAACACAACCTAAACAGAGGCTAGATAAATTATTTATTACTAAACAGGAGCAAAAAGTAAGGAATAAAAATAAAATTGGGTTTCCTCCCAACAAGCGCTATCACTTAACGCCCCTAGCTAGGCATAAAAAGCAAGGATAGATCTAGGTATTGCCATCTTTGGTAGGCAATCCATAAGTGGCTCTCATAATAGATTCATAAGGTAATTTTATTTTATTTCTAGGAAAGTGTTCTATGCCTTTCCTTAACGGAAATTGGAATCTAATATTTCCTTCCTTCATATCAATAATTGCACCAATCGTTCTAAGGAAAGGTCTACCAAGAATAATAGGACATGAAGGATTGCAATCTATGTCAAGAACAATAAAATCTATGGGCACATAATTCCTATTTTCAACAATAAGACCATCATTAATTTTTCCCATAGGTTTCTTAATAGTGGAATCCGCAAGGTTCAAGTTTAGAGAGCAATCATCAAAATCACAGAAACCTAACAAATCGCACAAAGTCTTTGGAATCATGGAAACACTAGCACCCAAATCACACAAAGCATAGAATTCATGATCTTTTATTTTAATTTTAATAGCTGGTTCCCACTCATCATAAAGTTTTCTAGGGATAGAAACTTCCAATTCAAGTTTTTCTTCATAAGATTGCATCAAGGCATCAACGACATGTTTAGTGAACACTTTATTTTGACTATAAGCGTGAGGAGAATTTAGCACGGATTGCAACAAGGAAATACAATCAATCAAAGACAAATTTTCATAATTAAATTCCTTGAAATCCAAAATAGTGGGTTTAGCAACATCTAGGGTTTTAATTTCTTCAATCCCACTTTTATCAATTTTAACATCAAGATCTAAAAACTCCGAATTCTTGGAACGTCTTCTAGGTAAAGGTGGATCATAATCAGTCCCATCATTATTGAGATTCATATTGCAAAACAAAGATTTAATAGGGGACACATCAATAACTTTTAGATCTTCATCTTTATTTTCATAGGAACTAGAAGAACACACTCTTATAAAGGCATCTTTCTTAGCACGCATCCTAGCGGTTCTTTCTTTGCACTCATCAATGGAAATTCTCATGGCTTTGAGAGACTCATTGATATCATGCTTAGGTGGAATAGATCTAAGTTTCAAAGAATCAACATCAAGAGAAATTCTATCAACATTCCTAGCCAACTCATCAATCTTAAGCAATTTTTCTTCAATCAAAGCATTTAAATTCTTTTGCGAAGTAAATATTAGATTCAAAATCAGAGGGCATCTTATTATAATTTCCATAAGAATTGTTGCAGGAATTACCATAATTATTAGAGGGATTACTAGGATAAGGCCTAGGATTAAAATTTCCTCTATATGCGTTGTTACCAAAATTTTTCCTACCAACAAAATTCAAATCCATCGATTCATTATTATTCTCAATCAAAGTAGACAAGGGCATATCATTAGGATCAGAAGAAACAGTTTTACTAGCAAATAATTTCATAAGTTCATCCATCTTTCCACTCAAGACATTAATTTCTTCTATCGCATGCACCTTTTTATTAGTGGATCTTTCAGTATGCCATTGAGAATAATTAACCATTATATTATCTAGGAGTTTAGTAGCTTCTCCTAAAGTGATTTACATAAAAGTGCCTCCTGCGGCCGAATTTAAAAGATTTCTAGAAGGAAAATTCAATCCAGCATAAATTTTTTGTATAATCATCCACAAATTCAAACCATGAGTAGGGCAATTACGTATCATTAATTTCATCCTCTCCCAAGCTTGTGCAACATGTTCATGATCAAGTTGCTTAAAATTCATAATATCGTTTCTAAGGGAGATGATCTTAGCGGGAGGAAAATACTTAGAGATAAAAGCATCTTTGCACTTATTCCATGAATCAATACTATTCTTAGGCAAAGACGAAAACCAAGCTTTAGCACGATCTCTAAGCGAAAAAGGAAATAGCTTCAATTTAACAATATCGTTACCCACATCTTTATTCTTTTGCATATCACACAAATCAACGAAGCTATTTATATGGGTAGCGACATCTTCACTAGGAAGGCCGGAAAACGGATCTTTCATGACAAGATTCAGCAAAGCAGTATTAATTTCACAAGATTCAGCATCGGTAAGAGGAGCAATCGGAGTGCTAATAAAATCATTGTTGTTGGTATTGGTAAAGTCACACAATTTAGTGTTATCTTGAGCCATCATGACAAGTAAGCAATCCAACACACAAGCAAACAAAAAGCAAGCGGGCAAAAAGAGGCAAATAGAGAAAGAGAGGGAGGATAGAGAGAGAGAGGGCGAATAAAATGGCAAGGGTGAAGTGGGGGAGAGGAAAATGAGAGGCAAATGGCAAATAATGTAATGCGGGAGATAGGGATTGTGATGGGTACTTGGTATATTGACTTTTGCGTAGACTCCCCGGCAACGGCGCCAGAAATCGTTCTTGCTACCTCTTGAGCACTGCGTTGGTTTTCCCCGAAGAGGAAGGGATGATGCAACAGAGTAGCGTAAGTATTTCCCTCAGTTTTTGAGAACCAAGGTATCAATCCAGTAGGAGGCTACGCGCGAGTCCCTCGTACCTGCACAAAACAAATAAATCATCGCAACCAACGCGATAAGGGGTTGTCAATCCCTACACGACCACTTAAAAGAGTGAGATCTGATAGATATGATAAGATAATATTTTTGGTATTTTTATGATAAAGATGCAAAGTAAAATAAAAGCAAAGTAAAAAACAAAGGAAATTACTAAGTATTGGAAGATTAATATGATGAAGATGACCCGGGGGCCATAGGTTTCACTAGTGGCTTCTCTTAAGACCATAGGTATTCTACGGTGGGTGAACAAATTATTGTTGAACAATTGACAGAATTGAGCATAGTTATGAGAATATCTAGGTATGATCATGTATATAGGCATCACGTCTGAGACAAGTAGACCGACTCCTGCCTGCATCTACTACTATTACTCCACTCATCGACCGCTATCCAGCATGCATCTAGAGTATTAAGTTAATGAAAACAGAGTAACGCCTTAAGAAAGATGACATGATGTAGAGGGATAAACTCATGCAATATGATGAAAACCCCATCTTGTTATCCTCGATGGCAACAATACAATGCATGCCTTGCTGCCCCTACTGTCACTGGGAAAGGACACCGCAAGATTGAACCCAAAGCTAAGCACTTCTCCCATTGCAAGAAAGATCAATCTAGTAGGCCAAAACAAACTGATAATTCGAAGAGACTTGCAAAGATAACCAATCATACATAAAAGAATTCAGAGAAGATTCAAATATTATTCATAGATAGACTTGATCATAAACCCACAATTCATCGGTCTCAACAAAC
>NW_024112098.1:0-9085 GCF_003073215.2 Triticum urartu | reverse complement strand
AAGAGGAAATAGCGGACTTGAGCTTGCCGGACTGCTTGAAGACCCAACATTCTCTGTGGGTATGATTAGCAGGTTTACCAGGGGTACTATGGATCTGACATACTTGGTCCAGAATTTTGTTGAGGCTGGACAGTTCATCCCTGGTGCCTTTAGAGGGCGGCTTTGCTGACCTGGCCGAGAGCTTTTGAATCCGGCGTTTACTGCCGTGCCCTTCGTGCTGTCTTCTTTATTCCGCGTTTGTTATTGCTGTTGCGCCGTGATTTCCCGTTTCCATCTCTAACTTCAGATGTACTGGGGTCGCTGGTGCTGCATCTGGCTAGCCAGCTGTCCTCACCCGCGCAAAAGCGGTCATGAGGCTTGTTAATGCGGCCATCGTTCTCGGCTTATTTTGGCCGAGGTGTCTGGCGAGCCATTCGTCACGGACGCTATGCTTAAAAGCTGCCAAGGCTTCGGCGTCCGGACAGTCGACAATCTGGTTCTTTTTAGTAAGAAACCTGTTCCAAAGCTTTCAGGCTGACTCTCCGGGCTGTTGAGTTATATGACTCAAATCGTCCGCATCCGGAGGTCGGACATAAGTCCCTTGAAAATTTGCCCGAAAGGCGTCTTCGAGCTCTTCCCAACTTCCAATGGAGCTTTCGGGGAGGCCTTTGAGCCAGTGACGAGCTGGCCCTTTGAGCTTGAGGGGTAAGTACTTGATGCGTGGAGATCATCTCCTCGAGCCATATGGATATGAAGGATGTAGTCCTCAATCCAGACCCCAGGGTCTGTTGTTCCGTCGTATGTCTCTATGTTTACGGGTTTGAATCCCTCTGGAAATTCATGGTCCAGCACCTCATCGGTGAAACATAGGGGGTGTGCGGCACCCCTGTAGCTGGGTGTACCGCGTTGTTCGGATGTTTGTTGTGTTGCATTGTATGCTGGGGCGCGCTTGCGTGGTCCATAGATGGATCTTGTTGCGCCGTCCTTTGGGTGCGAGCCCTCGCATGGGTCGCGTGTTGTATTGTGAGTGGCGTTGTATGCCGCTCTGTGTTGGTAGAGGGGTCGTCTATCCGGCCAGGTGGCTGCTTTGATATTTGGTTGTGGGGGGTCTGAGGCCTCCTCATCGAATTCAGGTAGCAGCTTCCGCTTTGGGTAGCTCTTGGAGGGGCGATTGTCGCCGTACCTCGCTGCTGTGTTGAGTATTTTACTCCATCTGATTTGGAGTGTGTCTTGCGCAGCCTTGAGCCTTTGCTTCTGCTTTTTTAAGACTCCTCGCGGTGGCAACAAGCCTTTTACGGGCATTCTGCTGCTCCGGGTGCCTGTCCGGCGTTATATCGTCCGGACCATTATCCTTGATAGAATTTGTTTGTTTGGTTTGATTATCCGGATTGCCGCTGTCCGGTGGCGGTTCGCCCTGCTCCAGCGCTGGGTCTGTGTGATCGTTATTTTTGTCGAGGCAGGATTTGGGGCGGCGCTTGCGTCGCCGTTTTGACTGCTTCTCGAGGGAACAAGCCTTCGGTGCGTCCTTCCGGTCCTCGTCGTCATCTTTTGGTGCATCCACCATGTATACGTCATATGACGAGGTGGCTTTCCAGGGCTCAGTAGGCGCTGGTTCTCATCGTCTCCTTCATCGGCGTCCATACCGTCGATGTCTTCGGAGTCGAAGTCGAGCATGTCGGTTAAATCGTCGACAGTGGCTACAAAGTGGGTGGTGGGTGGGCTTTGAATTTCTTCATCGTCCGTATCCCAACCTTGCTGACCGTAGTCCGGCCAGGGCTCTCCTGATAAAGAGAGAGACTTTAGTGTCTTCAGAATATCGCCGAAAGGCGAGTGCTGAAAGATGTCCGCGGCAGTAAACTCCATGATCGGCGCCCAATCGGATTCGATCGGCAGGGCGCGGAGGGTTCGGAGTCCGGAGAGGAGTCCGGCTCCTTGGAGTCACGAGTCGCGGAGTGCGGGGCTGGTGTTCGGCTCGATCGCCGTTGGGATCGCAGCCCCCGAGGCGGCGTCCAACCACCCATCCTCGATCGGCGCAGTTGGCTCCGAATTAAGGGTCGAAGCCGATGCGGGTGCGGCCTCCAGGGCACTGTTCGGCGGCAGAGCTAGATCATGCTCGTCGTGACAGTGCGGCGCGCTCGGCAGTGGCTCGAATCCGTCGAAGATCAAGTCCCCGCGGATGTCAGCTGTGTAGTTTAAACTTCCAAATCTGACCTGACGGCCAGGGGCATAGCTTTCGATCTGCTCCAGATGGCCAAGTGAATTGGCCCGCAGTGCGAAGCCGCCGAAGACGAAGATCTGTCCGGGGAGGAAGGTCTCTCCCTGGACTGCATCGCTATTGATGATCGTAGGAGCCATCAAGCCTAACGGCGACGACACAGAGGAACTCTCAATGAAAGCACCAATGTCGGTGTCAAAACCGGCGGATCTCGGGTAGGGGGTCCCGAACTGTGCGTCTAGGCCGGATGGTAACAGGAGGCAAGGGACACGAAGTTTTACCCAGGTTCGGGCCCTCTTGATGGAGGTAAAACCCTACGTCCTGCTTGATTAATATTGATGATATGGGTAGTACAAGAGTAGATCTACCACGAGATCGGAGAGGCTAAACCCTAGAAGCTAGCCTATGGTATGATTGTTGTTCTGTATGTTGTCCTACGGACTAAAACCCTCCGGTTTATATAGACACCGGAGAGGGTTAGGGTTACACAAAGTCGGTTACAATGGTAGGAGATCTACATATCCGTATCGCCAAGCTTGCCTTCCACGCCAAGGAAAGTCCCTTCCGGACATGGGACGAAGTCTTCAATCTTGTATCTTCATAGTCCAGGAGTCCGGCTGAAGGTATAGTCCAGCCATCCGGACACCCCCTAATCCATGACTCCCTCACCCGCGAAGAACGCGAAGAACACGAGGGGAAATACACGAGGGGAACACAAGAGAACACTCAAACCAACAAGAATGATCACACATGCGCTAGATCCACGAGTACATAAGAGAAGATACACGATCCACGGACAACTAAGGACGATACAAGGGTAGCCGGTGTACTCCGTGAGGAGGTCTTGAATCCACGGGGGGATCTTCCCTTAGAAAGGGGGCTTGAATCCGAAGGGATCTTCTCCGAAGAGGCCGCAGTATCTCGCACGTTGGAGATCCGATATGGATGAGCGTAGCTCTATCTCTCAAATGAGATAAACCAGCGCTAACCCTAACTAGGAGGAGGTGGAGGAGTATATAGTCTAGGTCCACGAAGGGGTAACTGATTGGCGAAAGGGTACATGGGCTTCGGCCCGAGTGTCTGCGCGCAGGCAGGGCCGAAAGTTCCGGGGACGGCCGGAAGGTCCGAGCACCGGAGGTTCCGGGCGAAGGTCCGGGCAGGGTCCGGGCTATCCAGAGAGTTGGCACACTCTCGGACGGCTTCGATGCAGCAGGGCCGGAAGCTCCGGGATGGCCGGAGGTTCCGGTGGCCGGAAGTTCCGGGCAGCGGCCGGAAGTTCCGGGCTTTCCAGAAGCTTGTCCAAGCTTCTTCTTCCTTCTCTTGCACGCTTCCCTCGTGGATGGTGTAGGTGATCCTTGGCGCTTGCACTCCTCCTCGTCATCCGTGAAGCTCCGACAATACCTATGCATGCATGATGGCGGGTCAAGTAGTATACCATCCTCGAAGGGGTCAAGTGAGCACGTGTAAAGGAGACGATTCACCTTTGTGTATGTGAAGTAGATGCCGCACGTGTCACTCGCCGAACGGACTCTTCACATGGTGATGTCCATAGGATGCTCCACATCATCTCCCGTCCCTTGAGGAAGATCCGACCTCGGATCGAAATCCAAATCACCATGGGAAAGAGATGGCGTCGCCGTGTAGGAGTGGTCGATCACCAAGTTCTCATCATCTTGAAGCTCGAAATGGGCACTCTCCAATGTCACACCATCTTGGGATTCCTTCAAAAGGAGCAAAGACAAGAAACACTTGGAAAAACAAATGTGGTTAGCATTAGTGCAAATCCAAGCATTCAAGAGGTGATTCACCAAACAAGTGTCGTCATCATGCAAAGCATATGGTTTGACAAAGGATTTTGACATGGCATATAAGCACATAAATTGAGCACAAGCAAAGATAACATGGGGACTAGCATGTGAATGTGAGGTAGTGATGCAAATATGTGTGACAAGAGAAGAAGCATCTACCTCAAATTCATAGCAAACATGGGCAAAGCACTCAATGAAAGGTCTATGGTAGGCATAGGAATCATTCACAACACCAAAAGAAATGCAGTGTCTAAACACATGGGTCAAGTGCAAGACAATCCAAGCATAACATGCATAGGGTGTAGTGAAGATAGTGTGACCCTCAACACAATAGAAAGAGCAATTGTTCATCATGTGTGGGGCAATCAAGGCAAACATGTAGCAATCAATGGGACATGGCATATGTGAAGTGATGACATTGTTGCAACCAAACATACGAGAGGAGCAAGTAATCCAAGAATTGGATGCAACACACAAGGCATATATATCACGATGCATGGGATGGTGAAAATGACAAGTCGAGGCAAGATCTCTAACAAGTGTGCAATCAAGTCGTCCAAGTCTCATGGTTTGGGGGTTCTCAAAAGAGAAGGATATCACCTTGAAAGCATGCCCTTGTGCGTCCTTCACAATGCCGAAGTACAAGCAAGGGCGATGTAGAATCGTCGTGGTAGGAGGTGGTTCGCTCTGAAGAGCTCGGTTTGTCAACTCACGTGACGTGGAAGTTGACACAAGGTCCAAGTATCCTACACATGCACACAACAAAACAAAGAACGTATGCGCATGGTAGATAAACACATCATCCATCATGATGGTTCTCTTCTCTTGCACATAACCATTAGACGCACAAGTGCGTAAATAATATGATGCAACAATGGCAATATTCATGGCACTAGGTATATGGTGCAAAGAGGTAAGACAAGCATGCTTCACAAAAAATATGTCCAAATCTCCAAATATATGCGAGAATGCTATGGGGCAATCTCATTAGCAAGACTAAAGGCATGGTTGCACTCAATACATGGCAAATCTAGCATGAGAGAGGCAACATATGGAGATATATGACAAGAAGCAATAATAATCATGTGATGAGCATGTAGATGGTTGTCATCAACCGCATGAAGTGAGCAAGTATGAGTCATCGGTGATGCAACAAGGCAAGCAATCATAGGAAACAAGTCGTGCAAGCTAGTAGTGCGAACATGCAACATACTAGAGGAAATCATGGCAATCATGTCATGTGAACAAATAATAGGCATAGGCAATGCACATGACATATCGCAAGCACGAACACAAAGCAAGATCATAGTATAATCATAGGCATGGGGCACAAAGCAAATATGGCAATAACAAGTGATATCTCCACCAAGCTTGCAAATACACATACAAGTATTAGAATCAATCATCATTTGTAATGCAAAGCATGGGTCACAAATGCATGGCAAAAGCATAGGGATGCGTATATCATGCAAAGTGAACATGGAAAGATGGGCATAGAATATGTAATGAACAATAACCCATATCCAAGTGAGGGTAATGTAGAAGAAATGCGCAAAGTCTTTGCGTGAAGAGAGCGGTGGGAAAGACAATCCATGGGATCCCAAGTAATCATTGCTCTCTAGGGCTCGTTTTGTCAACTCGTGGGATTGCGAGGTTGACAAGTATTCATGGGTACCTACACAAGAGAGACACAAACCAAAGAAATTGTGCGCGTGGTAAATGTACAGATCATCCATCATGATGTGTATGTGCACGTGAGATTTACCACAAGATAAGCATCGCTCAAAGAAATTTGATGCATGGTATAAGAACATGTCATCCATCATGAAAGAATAGTTATTATGCATGACACGATGGGGATGCAAATTGAGCATACAATTATATGGCACGTCAATAGCATTTTCATTCATGGGAAACATATTGTGCACACAAGTATTGGGATCAAAATCTCCTAAAATGTATGAGGAAACTATGGGGGTCTCCTCATGAGAAATAATGGACACATCGTATGGAGAAAATGGACAACATCCAAAACAATGCATATCCAAAGCTAGTTGGTCATGGCATGGCCTATGAGATAAATGATGCAAAGGGAGGATATCAATATCATGACAAGAAAAACAAATTCCAATAACCATGGGCTTGTCATCTATGTCACAAGTGCAAATTGGGTTTATCTTAGTGACATATGATTGATCTCATGCATAGCATATGACAAGTCAAGCGGATTGGCAAACATGATGTGACCTAAAGAATTAGCACAAGAAATCCTATGCAACATGGCATCAAAACTAATAGACTCCACATGGCAATCATCATACTCATCATAAATGGGTAAATCATCGCATGAGGAAGTCACACTAGCATGAAGCATGGAAATAGGTTGACCAACATCATGCAAGCAATCAACGTCAAGAATGTCCACTAGTGGGACTAGAGCATCACCTTCACCTATGTTACCTTTGTCATTCCACTCATTTGGTGTAGGTGAGGTGGGAAAGACCAAATGGTGGTCATCTGCATCTTGATGGAACCATGTGGGGGGTGCATCATATTCCACCATGGCCATCGTCTTGTCCAAAGGTAGGACGAAGTCGTCACGAATCGATGCGTCATCATATATGGGACATAGCACCAAATGAGAAGACACAATAGAGGTAGAGGTTAAGTTGTTATAAATCGAAGAGGCCTCACATGACCTATCAACTATCACTCTCTCTCTATGTGGTGGTTCACTCACTCCCTCAAAATAGGTGCGCTCAAACTCACATATGGTGGAGTCACTCATCTCACTGAAATAGGTGGGGGTTGTGGCTCTCCTCACATGGGAATTGTGGAAACACATCATATATGGGTCTAGTGGTGAAGTCACTCTCTATCACACCCTAGCCAGTTCAAGCATTAGAGTGTGCATCATGTTTAAATTTCTCTTAAATTTGAAATGGGGATGACAGAACCCCCAGCACCCCCCTGGAACAACTAGGGTTTACTAAAAACTTTTTCAATGAACCTGAAATGCCCTTCTAAAAAGCCCACCCTTTTTGTTTTTGGTTAAAACCTTGGACAAAAATGGTGCACATTTTTCTAGGACATCTTAAGGTCATTGAATTAATTCTTATAGTATTTGCATTTGGGCATTTAAATGCTATAAAATATTTTAAATGCTCAAATAATCATAAACCAAAATGTTTACTGTTGGATATATTCTAAGCAGTGGCCATGATTAATTTTATGATTTATGGAAATGCCCTGGCATTTTTAATAAAGCCCTAAAGTTACAGAAATAATAGAATAAATAAAAAACAGAAAAGGAGAGAGAGAACAGAACTTACCTGGCGCAGCCCACCTAGCCCACCGGCTCGGCCCAGTCCACTGGCTCTTGCCTGTCGTCCTCCTCCTCCTGCCAGGAGGACGAGAAGCGCGTGGCCGGCGCCCGCGGCCCGCCGGCCCCTCCTGCTTCCGCCGACGCCCCTGGACGCGCCTACGAGTGCCACGCACTCCCCCATTGCCCCCTCTCTTTCTCCCACTCTCCCCGTGGCCTCTCCCCCTCTCTGGCTCTCTCCCCATCCCCTGCCGAGCGCAGCCATCGCCCGCCGACAAGCACCACCGCAGCCACCGCCGGTCCACTCGCTGCCTCGCCTTGCCAAGAAGCTCCGCCGTCGTCCGCTGCTTCGCCTCGACCCATTCCCGAGCGCTCGCTCGCCCCGGAGACGCTGCACTGAGCTCGTCTTCAACCTCGGTCGCTGGATATCCCCCTCGCCGCCCCGCTCGCTCCAGCTCTTCCCCGAGCTCGCCGTTCGCTCCCCTGCAACCGCAGTGAGCTACTGACCCATTTCCCCCTCTCCCCGCGCTCGTCTACGCCCTTTAACCCCCATGGCCATCGAAGCCGAAGCTCGCCGCCGCCACCGCACGTCGCCGTCATGGCCACAACCACATTGGGTCGCAACCGAGCACGCCTTCGTCTTCAACGCACTCGCAGGAGCCCGTAGCACCCCCGCGCGCCCCTCGTCATGCCTGCTAGCGAATAGTTCAACCTCGCCCGAACTCCGGCCGCCGCGGACGTGCTCGCCGCCGTCGTCTCCGGCCACCCCAGCTCCACCTACTGCCACCACTCGACGCGGCTCACTCCCCGCATCACGTAGATGGTGTCCGTTGTCCTTTTGGTCGCCGGAGTGCAAAACCCGAGCCCTCCGCCGCGTCTGGCCTCGCCGGCGGCTAAACGCCGGCGAGTTTGACCCCCGTTGACCGTGGACTGACGCATGGGCCCAGGTTGACTCCCCCCTGAGCCTATGACAGGTGGGCCGGCCTGCTAATTAGTTTAGGATTAGAGTTAACTAATTTTAATTAGTTTAGTCACTGACATGAGGGCCCAGGCCCCACTGACAGTTAATTAGTACTAATTTAATCTTGTTAATTAGCTGAGCCACTCACAGACAGGGCCCACCAGTCAGGTTTGACCTGGCCGACCCAGTTGACCCGCTGACGTCACACCTATGTCATGCTGACGCATTAATTCAATTACTGGAATTATTCTTATATAGGAAATTCCAGAAAATAGCCAAAACTTCTAAAAATCATAGAAAATCAACCATAACTCCAAATCAAACAATTTATATATGAAAAATGATCAGAAAAATTCAATCTATCCATCTGTAATGGTTTCATGCATGACAAAACAAGTTAACCTTGCTGTTTAAGCTGAATAAGATAATGCTCTAATAAGGCCATGTTAAATGAGCTAACATTTGAATCTTTGATTCAAATGAGTTCATTCCTTTCTGTTTTAGCTTGCATTAGGCCAAGACACTTTCATTTTGCCATGTCATATCATGCATCAAATTGTTGCATATCGTCATGTGTTGATTATGTTCGGTGTGTCTTTCGTGGTAGGTTCTGCCTCCGAGGATAACCCCGAGTATCCGTCTGAAGGGCAGTACCCTACTACCACTACATCAGGCAAGCAACCCATTGATTATTCCGATACAAACCCATGTTCTCGCTTCTACTCTTGTTTACTGCATTAAGACAACACGATTCAAACTGTTGTGTGCTACAGCAGTTGAACCCTTATCCTCTGCATGAC
>NW_024112097.1:0-9958 GCF_003073215.2 Triticum urartu | reverse complement strand
CCTAGACAAGGGCGTTGATAAATATCTGCCAATTGCTCTTTCAGTGTTGATGTGAATGATATCAATATCTTCCTTCATGACATGATCTCTGAAAAAGTGATCATGGATCTGAATGTGCTTTGTCTTCGAATGCTGAACTGGGTTGTTGACAATCTTGATGCGCTTTCATTGTCGCAGTAGAGTGGCACATGCTTCAGATGGATGCCATAGTCCTTGAGAGTTTGCTTCATCCACAGAAGCTGAGCGCAGCAAGATCCAGCAGCAATGTATTCAGATTCAGAAGTGGAGAGAGACACACAGTTCTGCTTCTTTGAAGACCAACAGACAAGAGATCGTCCAAGAAAGTGACATGTGCCTGATGTAGACTTGCGATCAACCTTGTCACCAGCATAATCAGCATCTGAGAATCCAACTAGATCAAACTCTGAGCCCTTTGGATACCATAATCCTAGTGTTGGGGTGTAAGCCAAATATCGAAGAATTCGCTTCACAGCTAAGTGATGCGTACTCCTTTGGTGCCGCTTGGAATCGGGCACACATGCAAACGCTAAGCATGATATCTGGCCTAGATGCACACAAATAGAGTAAAGAACCAATCATGGAGCGTATACCTTTTGATCAACTCTTTACCATATCGTCGGGGCCAGATGACTTTTGGTTGGCATTGGCATCGTGTATCCCTTGTAGTCTTGCATTCCAAACTTCTTCAGGCAATCTTTGAGGTATTTCTCTTGAGATATGAAGATGTCGTTGCTTTGCTGTCGGATTTGAAGACCAAGGAAGAACTTCAGCTCACCCATCATGGACATCTGATATTGCTCTTGCATCATGTGTCCAAACTCATCACTGTATATTTTGCAGTGCAGCCGAAGATAATGTCATCCACATATGATTTGGCACACAAACAGTTCACCATCATATGTCTTCGTGAAGAGTGTAGGATCTAGGGAACCATTTGAAGCCTTTGCTCTTCAGGAAGTCTTTGAGTGTGTCATACCAAGCACGAGGGGCTTGTTTGAGGCCATACAGTGCCTTGTTGAGCTTGTAAACCATATCAGGATGTTTTGGATCTTCAAAGCCAGGTGGTTGTGCAACATACACTTCTTCTTCAATCTTGCCATTGAGAAAGGCACTCTTCACATCCATTTGATATAGGAGGATGTTGTGATGGTTGGCATAGGCTAGCAGAATGCGAATGGCTTCAAGCCTAGCCACCGAGCGAATGTTTCATCGAAGTCAAATTCCTTCAACTTGACCATGCTCATCTTGTTTGTTGCGATAGATCCATTTTGTGCCTATAATATTGTGCTTGCGAGGATCAGGACGCTTGACCAGTTCCCATACATTGTTCAGCTCGAACTGTTGAAGCTCTTCTTGCATAGCTTGAATCCATTCAGGTTCCATGAAGGCTTCAGCAACTTTCTTGGGTTCAGATATGGACACAAATGCAAAGTGCCCACAGAAATTTGCTAGCTGAGTTGCTCTTGAACGAGTAAGTGGACCAGGTGCATTGATGCTATCAATTATCTTCTCAATTTGTACTTCATTTGCAACACAGGATGAACTGGACGAAGATTTTGCTCTTGCTGATCATTGTCTTCATCTTCAGCATTGGCTTCAGGCTGAGCAGTGTCTTCAGGTTGATTTGGTGCAGAAATGATAAGTTCCTCTTCAGCCTGTGCCTCTGAAGGTATGATTTCTCCAGTACCCATAAGCTTGATGGATTCACTAGGAGTGGACTTCATCTAGCACATTTGGCAGGTGCTCTCTTTGCGAGCCATTAGTTTCATCGAACCGCACATCCACAGTTTCAACCACTTTATAGTGAAAGAGGTTGAAGACTCTGTAGGAGTGCGAATCCTTTCCGTAACCAAGCATAAAACCTTCATGTGCTTTTGGTGAAATTTTGAAGTGTGATGTGGATCCTTGATCCAGCACCTGGCACCAAATACTCTAAAGTAGCTTACATTTGGCTTCTTACCAGTCAGTAGTTCATATGATGTCTTCTTTAGAATCTTGTGAAGATAAACAGTTGATGACGTGGCATGCAGTATCAATAGCTTCAGGCCAGAACTTCCTTGGAGTCTTGTACTCATCAAGCATCGTCCGAGCCATCTCAATGAGTGTTCTGTTCTTGCGCTCCATGATGCCATTCTGCTGAGGTGTGTATGGAGCTGAGAATTCATGAGTGATGCCCAATGTATCAAGATAAGTGTCGAGGCCGGTGTTCTTGAACTCTGTGCCGTTGTCACTTGTTTATGTGCTTGATCTTGATGCCATAGTTTGTCATGGCACATTCGGAATCGTCTGAAGACATCCTGCACTTCAGTCTTGTAGAGAATTATATGCACCCAGGTATATCTAGAGTAATCATCAACAATAACAAAGCCATAGAGACAAGCAGTGGTAGTAAGAGTGGAGTAATGAGTAGGGCCGAATAGGTCCATGTGAAGCAGCTCGAAGGGACATGATGTCGTCATGATTGTCTTCGAAGGATGCTTGGCCCTAGTCATCTTCCCGGCTTCGCAGGCACCACATAGATGATCCTTCTTGAACTTGACGCCCTCGATGCCTATACGACATGTTTCTTCTTCGTGAGTGTGTACAAGTTCCTCATGCCAGCATGCCCTAGCCTCCGATGCAGAGCCAGCACTCTGAAGCTTTTGCTAGAAGACATACGGCCAACTGTGGTCCTGCTGAGAAATCTACCATGTACAAGATCATCTTTTCGGTACCCTTCAAAGACTAGAGACTTGTCAGATTCCATTAGAACAAGGCACGATATTTTCCAAATATCACAATCATGTTTAAGTCACAAAGCATTGAGACAGACATTAAGTTGAAACCAAGCGATTCAACAAGCATCACTTTATCCATGTGCTGATCCTTTGAGATTGCAACTCTACCTAGACCCAATACCTTGCTTTTACCAGTGTTAGTGAGGGAGTCCTGGATTAGGGGGTGTTCGGGTAGCCGGACTATACCTTCAGCCGGACTCCAGGACTATGAAGATACAAGATTGAAGACTCCGTCCCGTGTCCGGATGGGACTTTCCTTGGCGTGGAAGGCAAGCTTGGCGATGCGGATATTCAAGATCTCCTACCATTGTAACCGACTTTGTGTAACCCTAACCCTCTCCGGTGTCTATATAAACCGGAGGGTTTTAGTCCGTAGGACAACTTCATCATACAACAATCATACCATAGGCTAGCTTTTAGGGTTTAGCCTCCTTGATCTCGTGGTAGATCTACTCTTGTACTACCCATATCATCAATATTAATCAAGCAGGACGTAGGGTTTTACCTCCATCAAGAGGGCCCGAACCTGGGTAAAACATTGTGTCCCTTGTCTCCTGTTACCATCCGGCCTAGACGCACAGTTCGGGACCCCCTACCCGAGATCCGCCGGTTTTGACACCGACATTGGTGCTTTCATTGAGAGTTCCTCTGTGTCGTCGCTTTCAGGCCCGATGGCTTCTTCGATCATCAACCACGATGCAGTCCAGGGTGAGACTTTTCTCCCCGGACAGATCTTCGTCTTCGGCGGCTTCGCACTGCGGGCCAACTCGCTTGGTCACCTTGAGCAGATCGAAAGTTACGCCCCTGGCCATCAGGTCAGGTTTGGAAGCCTAAACTACACGGCTGACATCCGCGGGGACTTGATCTTCGACGGATTCGAGCCACAGCCAAGCGTGCCGCACTGTCTCGATGGGCATGATATAGCTCTGCCGCCGAACAGCGCCTTGGAGGCCGCACACGCATCGGTTCCGACCATTGATTCGGAGCCACTGCGCCAATCGAGGATCAGCGGTTGGACGCTGCCTCAGGGGCTGCGATCTCAGAGGCGATCGAGCCGAACTCCAGCCCCGCACTCGCATGGCCCGTGACTCCGAGGAGCCGGATTCCTCTCCGAACTCCGAGCCCCCCGCGCCCCTGCCGATCGAATCCGATTGGGCGCCGATAATGGAGTTCACCGCCGCGGACATCTTTCAGCACTCGCCCTTCGGCGACATCCTGAATTCTCTAAAGTCTCTCTCTTTATCAGGAGAGCCCTGGCCGGACTACGGTCAGCAAGGTTGGGATACGGACGATGAAGAAATTCAAAACCCACCCACCACCCACTTCGTAGCCACTGTCGACGACTTAACCGACATGCTTGACTTCGACTCCGAAGACATCGACGGCATGGACGACGATGCAGGAGACGAACAAGAACCAGCACCTGTAGGGCGCTGGAAGGCCACCTCGTCATATGACATATATATGGTGGACACTCCAAAGGATGGAGATGGTGATGGAACAGCGGGGGATGATAACTCTAAGAAACATCCCAAGCGTCGGCGTCAGCGGCGCCGCTCTAAATCTCGCCAAAGCAAAAACGATGATTCCGGCACGGGAGATAATACTACTCCGGATAGCGCCGAAAAACAACCCCTCCAGCAAGATTCAGCACAGGAGGACAGAGAAGCCAGCCCTCACGAGAGGGCGGCGGACCAAGAGGTTGAGGACAATAATTATACGCCTCCCCCCGAAGAGGAGGCAAGCCTCGACAACAACGAGTTCGTCGTGCCAGAGGATCTTGCCGAACAAGAGCGTTTTAAACGCAGGCTTATGGCGACGGCAAGCAGCCTTCAAGAAAAAGCAGCAATAGCTTAAAGCTGATCAGGATTTGCTAGCTGACAGATGGACTGAAGTCCTTGCGGCCGAAGAGTATGAACTCGAACCCCTCCAAGAGTTACCCAAAGCGCAGGCTGCTACCCCGACTAGAGGAGGAAGCACCTACATCACCAGCGCATGACATGGCGACCGGCCACCTCGTGGCCGCGATAGAGAGGCCTCTCAGCCCTCCACTCAAGCCATGCCCCGGCGCCGCGTCAAGCATACTAAGGCACGGGAGAATGCACCCGACCTGCATGACATACTGGAGGACAAGGCAAGGCAAACAAGATCGATCTACGGATCGCGCAGGCGCCCCACGGCACATGACGGTGATCGTCACACTGGATGCAATGAATCCGGCCGGGCCAAACTCAACAGACAAAGCTCCTTCGAGCTGCGTCTTGATATAGCCCAATACAGAGGCGCCGCCCACCCACTTTTCTTCACAGATGAAGTAATGGATCATAAAATCCCCGAGGGCTTCACACCCGTAAACATCGAATCGTATGATGGCACAACAGATCCTGCGGTATGGATCGAGGATTATCTCCTTCATATCCACATGGCCCGCGGTGATGATCTACACGCCATCAAATACCTCCCACTCAAACTTAAGGGACCGGCCCGGCATTGGCTTAACAGCTTGCCAGCAGACTCAATCGGTTCTTGGGAGGACCTGGAAGCCGCATTCCTTGACAACTTCCAGGGCACTTATGTGCGACCACCGGACGCCGATGACCTAAGCCACATAATTCAGCAGCCAGAGGAATCGGCCAGGCAATTCTGGACACGGTTCCTAACAAAGAAAAACCAGATAGTCGACTGTCTGGACGCAGAGGCCTTAGCGGCCTTCAAGCATAATATCCGTGACGAGTGGCTAGCCCGGCACCTGGACAGGAAAAGCCGAAATCTATGGCAGCCCTCACGACACTCATGACCCTTGCTTTTGCGCGGGAGAAGACAGCTGGCTAGCTCGCAGTAACAAACTTAACCAAGAACCTGGTAATTCGAATACCAAGGACAAAAGTGACAGGTCGCGTCGGAACAAACAAAAGCGCGCGTTAACAGCACAACGAGGATACGGCAGTTAATGCCGGATTCCGAGGCTACAAATCCGGTCAACGGAAAACAGCCATTCAAAAGAAAAACTCAGGGCCCGTCCAGTTTGGACCGAATACTCGACCGCTTGTGCCAGATACATGGCACCCCCGAAAAGCCAGCCAATCACACCAACAGGGATTGTTGGGTGTTCAAGCAGGCAGGCAAGTTAAGAGCCGAAAACAAAGACAAGGGGCTGCATAGCGACGACGAGGAGGAGCCCAGGCCGCCGAACAACAGTGGACAGAAGGGATTTCCCCCGCAAGTGCGGACGGTGAACATGATATACGCAACCCACATCCCCAAGAGGGAGCGGAAGCGTGCGTTACGGGACGTATATGCGATGGAGCCGGTCGCCCCAAAGTTCAACCCATGGTCCTCCTGCCCGATCACCTTTGATCGAAGGGACCACCCCACTAGCATCCGTCACGGCGGCTTCGCCGCATTGGTTCTAGACCCAATCATTGACGGATTTCATCTCACAAGAGTCCTCATGGACGGCGGCAGCAGCCTGAACCTGCTTTACCAGGATACAGTGCGAAAGATGGGCATAGATCCCTCGAGGATCAAGCCCACCAAAACGACCTTTAAAGGCGTCATACCAGGTGTAGAAGCCAACTGTACAGGCTCAGTTACACTGGAAGTGGTCTTCGGATCTCCGGATAACTTCCGAAGCGAGGAGTTAATCTTCGACATAGTCCCGTTCTGTAGTGGCTATCACGCACTGCTCGGGCGAACCACATTCGCAAAATTCAACGTGGTACCGCACTATGCATACCTCAATCTCAAGATGCCAGGCCCTAGAGGAGTAATCATGGTCAATGGGAACACTGAACGCTCCCTCCGAACAGAGGAGCACACGGCAATGCTCGCAGCAGAAGTACAAAGCAGCCTCTCTAGGCAGTTCTCCAGTTCGGCCTTCAAAAAGCCGGACACTGTCAAGCGCGCCCGGAGTACCCTACAACAAGACCGCCTGGCACGTTCCGAGCTAGCGTAGCAATGCGGCCCCAACCCTAGCCCTCGCGATATAGCGAAACCAGTGCTTCGCGTACATAACTACGCTCTTGAAATACCATGGGCACAGGGGAAGGGGCACTATCCCGGCATGCCCGAAATACGGCTTAAACCGCACCAGGGGCTGCCGGATTCCTTCTTTTTTTTCTTTTACTCTCAGGACTCCATACTTCGGAATGACCCGTTCGGCAATTCAACTGCCGCACAAACGATGCAAGATCCAGGGAAGCAGACAAGCCACGCCGCATTATGGAACTCCCAGGTGGTCTCTATTGCGAGCAGTATACCTGTTTTTTAATACAATTCCGCGGCCTGCCCCTGGCCAGGACATGTTAAATAGTCCAATTTATTTTGCTTATCGCACTATTTGTATCGTTCCGCTTTCATAGCAGCCTTTCTATAAACAATGCATAGCTTTTTGTCTATTTTTTGCATTATCCTCTTTTTATATATATGTTTATTAATAACATGCTGCATCCGTACACTGTGGTACGGCAAAATACGCCAGGGGCTTCAGTACCCATCAATATGGCGTGAGAAGTCCGTCCACTTTCACAAGTGCGGCACCCCGAACTTATAGCACTATATGCATCGGCTCCGAATCATGATTTGGGTCAATAGTTGGGTTTGCCCGGCTCCTATGTTTTGGTGCCTTACGTTCCGCTATATCGGCTAAGGTAGCACTAGGAGAACCACTGCGATTGTGCCCCAGTTGAGCTGGGCCGAGCACCTCAGTGGAGAAAGCTAAAACTGACTGTCATGATGAGGCGAGAGACCGGTCGCTGTTCGAGAGGTTTTTCGAGTCCTTAAAGACTTATGCCGCTTCGAGCGAGGAACCGGCTTTGTCCGGCCAAGGCGTGGATAGCGCCCCGAACTCGGTCTTCCGAATACTAGGGGCTTCGCCGAAATTTAAAATTATAGAGTTCTATGGCTAAGTGAGAGTGTTCAAGCATTATAGTCCGATTGCCTTGTTCGTTGTGCTGACCGCCTCCCTCGACGGACCCAATCATGGGAAAAAGAGCGCTCAGGTTTATCCCGAACACCCCAGCACTAGTGGCATGGGGGCAGAAGCCGACGACTGGCCATCTCTCAATTTTTTGATAAACGGCCGCACAGAAAGTAATATTTTAAATTCAAGCATTGCTTAGCGCATATGAACAAGTTTTCAGCGCACAGGATAACACGAGCGAGTTCATTCAAAAATTACATACTTGGTACATTCATCCGCCACAAGGCGGGCACCAGCAAGAACATCCTTGTAATAGTTCTCAGGCTTGCGATGCTTCTTCCCCGGCGGCGGCCCGTCCTTCACAAGCTTCTCACCATCCAGCTTACCCCAATGCACCTTTGCACGGGCAAGGGCCCTACGGGCACCTTCGATGCAGACAGAGCGCTTGATGACCTCGAGCCTTGGACAAGCCTCCACAAGCTGCCGCACCAGTCCGAAGTAGCTCCCAGGCAGGGCCTCTCTAGGCCACAGCCGAACTATGAAGCCCTTCAGGGCCTGTTCGGCCACCTTGTGGAGCTCGACCAGCTGCTTCAGCTGGTCGCTCAAGGGCACAGGGTGTCCGGCCTCAGAGTACTGAGACCAAAACACCTTCTCCGTCGAGCTGCCTTCCTCGGCTCGGTAGAATGCGGCGGCATTGGATATGCTGCGGGGAAGATCTGCGAATGCCCCTGGAGAGCTCCAGATTCGGGTAAGTAACAAGTAGTTTACTTTTATATGTCTGCTTTGCATATAGAATGCCTTACCCGCCGCTATCTTTTTCACCGCATCCAATTCCTGGGGGGCCTTCTGGGCTTTGGCCTTGGCAGATTTGGCAGTTTTAAGGGCCGTAGCAAGCTCAGACGCTCGCGTCCGAGTCGAGCTCCAAACTCTCATGTTTTTGCATGAGAATCTGAAGCTCTTGCCGCACCTCGCTGACCTGTGCCTCAAATTTCTCCTGCTCGGCGCGCTCCGTGGCCGCTTTCTTCTCGGCCTCGGACAGCGCCTGCTTGAGGGTCGCCACCTCAGTTGTGGCCCCTACAATAAGCAGTATACTCCTGTCATTTTTTGCAATTGCGCCTCCCTTATAGGCATTTTTTCTATAAGGTATCTCTTACCTTCTTTCTCCTCGAGCTGCCGTTTGGCAAGGCCGAGCTCTTGCTCGGTCCGCTCGAGGCCCTGCTTCAGGGCACCCACCTCCGCAGTCAGTGCGGCGGTGGCCAGCAGCGAAGCCTGCATACGTATATTGACTCCTTTTTAGTTAGACTCCTGCGATATTTAATAGATCCTCTATTCGGCTTTTCTTTCCGAACGCCAAACAGAGCATCAGGGGCTACTGTCTATGGTAATATTTTTACATATTTTTACTTACCTCGAAGCCTTGTTAGAAGGCTAGCACAAGCTTCAGTCGGTCCGCTTTTGGCGGACCGAACCTTCTGGATCACCGTACTCATGATGGCACGGTGCTCCTCGTCGATGGAGGCGCCCTTAAGCTCCTCCAGCAGATTGTCCGGCGCCTCCGGCTGGATGGAGGACGCCGGCTCAGTAGGCTTGCTCCTCTTGATAGGAGTTCGCCTATCGCGGTCCGGAACCGTTGATGATTCCGGCGCAGTGTCCGGCATAAAGCCGGACTTGGAGCCCAGGGGGGTCTTGTCTCCTTCACTCCTGGAGTCCGGGAGGTTGCCTTGCGGCTCCTCCGGGACCACCTCCTTCTGCCCCGGAGCTTGTCGCGATGCCACTTCGGCGTCATCCGCAGCACAGGGGGAAGTAGCGGGCGGAACTGAATTCACGTCCGATGAATCCAGGGAGCCACTCGACGACTCGTCGAGCCCGTCCTTGGGCAGACTGCATGATTATATCCGACGTTAGGGAAAGCTGTGCAACAAAAGGAATATCACGAGTTACTCTGGTATCCGAACACTTACGATCTCGCCGGACGCTTGGCCCTGTCCGGCCACCCCTCTTCGTCCTCGTCGGCGTCGGGGACGTAGTCCGGCGGAGGGGTTTTCCTCTTCTTGGACCCCTCGGCTTCCCCTAATGGGGAGGCCTTCCTCTTCTCTCCTCCCCCCGCTGGAGGGGGCGAGGTTTCTTCTTCCTCCTCCTCGTTTTCACGGGAGGAGTGCGTCTCGGACTCGTCGGACGACGAGTCCGACACCACCATATGCCGGGAACTCTTTTGAGTCCCCATGGCCTTCTTCTTCTT
>NW_024112096.1:0-9116 GCF_003073215.2 Triticum urartu | reverse complement strand
GGGCCTCAAGTGCAGAGGTTTGTAGGACAATAGCAAATTTCCCTCAAGTGGATGACCTAAGGTTTATCAATCCGAGGCAGGCGTAGGATGAAGATGGTCTCTCTCAAGCAACCCTGCAACCGAATAACAAAGAGTCTCTTCTGTCCCCAACACATCCAATACAATGGTAAATTGTATAGGTGCACTAGTTCGGCGAAGAGATGGTGATACAAGTGCAATATGGATAGTAGATAAAGGTTTTTGTAATCTGAAATTATAAAAACAACAAAGTAACTAATGATAAAAGTGAGCATAAACGGTATTGCAATGCTAGGAAACAAGGCCTGGGGTTCATACTTTCGCTAGTGCAAGTCCTCTCAACAATAATAACATAATTGGATAACATAACTATCCCTCAACATGCAACAAAGAGTCACTCCAAAGTCACTAATAGCGGAGAACAAACGAAGAGATTATGGTAGGGTACGAAACCACCTCAAAGTTATTCTTTCCAATCAATCTGTTGGGCTATTCCTATAAGTGTCACAAACAGCCCTAGAGTTCGTACTAGAATAACACCATAAGACACAAATCAACCAAAACCCTAATGTCACCCAGATACTCCAATGTCACCTCAAGTATCCGTGGGTATGATTATACGATATGCATCACACATTCTCATATTCATGTATTCAACCAACACATAGAACCTCAAAGAGTGCCCCAAAGTTTCTACCATAGAATCACGACGAAAACGTGTGGCAACCCCTATGCATAGGTTCATGGGCGGAACCCGCAAGTTGATAACCAAAACATACATCATGTGAATCACGTGGTATCCCATTGTAACCACAGATACGCTCGGCAAGACATACATCAAGTGTTCTCAAATCTTTAAAGATGCAATCCGATAAGATAACTTCAAAGGGAAAACTCAATCCATTACAAGAGAGTAGAGGGGGGAGAAAACATCATAAGATCCAACTATAATAGCAAAGCTCGCGATACATCAAGATCGTATCACCTCAAGAACACGAGAGAGAGAGAGATCAAACACATAGCTACTGGTACATACCCTCAGCCCCGAGGGAGAACTACTCCCTCCTCGTCATGGAGAGCACTGGGATGATGAAGATGGCCACCGGAGAAGGATTCCCCCTCCGACAGGATGCCGGAACGGGTCTAGATTGGTTTTCGGTGGCTACGGAGGCTTCTGGCGGCAGAACTCCTGATCTATTGTGCTCCCCGAACGTTTTTAGGGTATATGGAGATATATAGGCGGAAGAAGTACGTCAGGGGAGCCACGAGGGTGGAGGGCGCGCCCCCCTGCCTCGTGGCTTCCTTGTTGCTTCCCTTACATGGACTCCAAGTCTCCCGGGTTGATTTCCTTCCAAAAATAAGTTCCGTGAAGTTTCAGGTCAATTGGACTCCGTTTGATTTTCCTTTTCTGTGATACTAAAACAAGGAAAAAAATAGAAATTGGCACTGGGCTCTGGGTTAATAGGTTAGTCCCAAAAATCATATAAAATAGCATATAAAACATCCAAGGTTGATAATATAATAGCATGGAACAATCAAAAATTATAGATATGTTTGATACATATCAGCATCCCCAAGCTTAATTCATGCTCATCCTCGAGTAGGTAAATGATAAAAACAGAATTTTTGATGCGGAATGCTACCTAACATATTCATCATGTATTTCTCTTTATTGTAGCAAGAATATTCAGATCCATAAGATTCAAGACAAAAGTTTAATATTGACATGAAAATAATAATACTTCAAGCATACTAACTAAGCAATCATGTCTTCTCAAAATAACATGGCCAAAGAAAGTTCATCCCTACAAAATCATATAGTTTAGTCATGCTCCATTTTTATCACACAAGAATGCTCTCATCATGCACAACCCCGATGACAAGCCAAGCAATTGTTTCATACTTTAGTAATATCAAACATATAAACTTTCACGCAATATATGAGCGCGAGCCATGGACATAGCACTATGGGTGGAATAGAATATAATGAGGGGGTTATGTGGAGAAGACAAAAAGGAGAAAGTCTCACATCAACGTGGCTAATCAATGGGGTGGGATGCCCATCAATTGATGTCAATGCAAGGAGTAGGGATTGCCATGCAGCGGATGCACTACAGCTATAAATGTATGAAAGCTCAAAAAGAAACTAAGTGGGTGTGCATCCAACTTGCTTGCTCACGAAGACCTAGGGCACTTGAGGAGGCCATTATTGGAATATACAAGCCAAGTTCTATAATGAAAAATTCCCACTACTAGTATATGAAAGTGACAAAACAAGAGACTCTCTATCATGAGGATTATGGTGCTACTTTGAAGCACAAGTGTGGCAAATGATAGTAGCATTGTCCCTTCTCTCTTTTTCTCTTATTTTTTTGGGTCTTCTCTTTTTTATGGCCTTTCTCTTTGAGGGATTCCTGGATTAGGGGGTATCCGGACATCCGGATTATATCATTTGGCCGGACTGTTGGACTATGAAGATACAAGATTGAAGACTTCGTCCCGTGTCCGGATGGGACTCTACTTGGCGTGGAAGGCAAGCTAGGCAATACGGATATGTGTATCTCCTCCTTTGTAACCGACCTTATGTAACCCTAGCTGTCGGTGTCAAAACCGGCGGATCTCGGGTAGGGGGTCCCGAACTGTGCGTCTAGGCCGGATGGTAACAGGAGGCAAGGAACATGATGTTTTACCCAGGTTCGGGCCCTCTTGATGGAGGTAAAACCCTACGTCCTGCTTGATTGATATTGATGATATGGGTAGTACAAGAGTAGATCTCCCACGAGATCAAGGAGGCTAAACCCTAAAAGCTAGCCTATGGTATGGTTGTTGTATGATGAAGTTGTCCTACGGACTGAAACCCTCCGGTTTATATAGACACCGGAGAGGGTTAGGGTTACACAAAGTCGATTACAATGGTAGGATATCTTGAATATCCGTATCGCCAAGCTTGCCTTCCACGCCAAGGAAAATCCCATCCGGACACGGGACGAAGTCTTCAATCTTGTATCTTCATAGTCCTGGAGTCCGGCTGAAGGTATAGTCCGGCTACCCGAACACCCCCTAATCCAGGACTCCCTCAGTAGCCCCTGAACCAGGCTTCAATGACGACGAGTCCAGCGCGTAGATTGTCTTCGGCATTGCAAGGCGGGTTCCTCCTCCAAATTCTTCATAAAAGTTTGTAAACACCAAGAGTAGTGTCCGGCTCTGCAAAATAATTTTCCACGTATTGCCACAGAGAGAATAATATTAACACAAATCTAATCTGCTGACGTATTCCGCAGCGTGACATCACACTACGGCCAAGCCTTTATTCGAATCGTTTTCACTTTTCCACCTCAGCGTGTTTTGCGAGGCGGGTTCCTTGGCACGTCTTGTCAAAGCAGAGATCGTGTCCCCTTTATTTACGGGATTCTCATCAATACGGACGTGGGTAACCCAACCGTGCCCGTTAGCATGTCCTCTCGATTAAAGGCGAGTCCCAAACGGTCACGGGGAGGGCTCCTGGTATTCAACCTCTTATAAAGAGACCTAGGCCTTACTCCTTTTCTCCAATCTCAAAACAAGTTCGCCCGTCGCCTCGAGTTCCAACACCCTAGGCTCCAGATTCCAGGCACTTCGGACCTTCGACAATGTCTGGTTCCGACCATCAAGGCCGATGGATGCCCTCCTCCATCATGGAGGAGGACGTGCTAAAGTTGAGAGAGGCTAAGTTCTTGACCGCCGAAATTTTGCATAGGTTGCCTGCTCAAAGGCAGGCTATTCCCAGTCCCCAGCCCGGTGAGAGCGTAGTGTTCATGTCTCACTTCCTTCGGGGGTTAGGCTTCCCGATGGATCCCTTCTTGAGGGGGCTGATGTTCTATTATGGGCTGGAATTTCATGAGTTAGCTCCGGAGTCCATCCTCCACATTTCCTCATTCATCGTTGTGTGCAAAGCGTTCCTCCGTGTTACTCCTCACTTCGTATTATGGTCAAGACTTTTGGAGTGGAGCCGAAGATGATCGAGGGACGGCACGCAGAGTGCGGAGGCGCTGTCATAAGTAAGAATGCTGATGCTCCATGGCCCGAGGGCTCCTTTCAAGAGGAGCTTGGCTTGTGGCAACGAGAGTGGTTCTATATCACCGCTCCCAGGAGCGCCAAGTGGGTGGCGCCTCCTGCCTTTCGCTCGGGTCCCCCACCACGGCTAGCGTCATGGGTCAACAAAGGATTAGATTGGGGGTTATCCAAAGACGTGCCCCTGTTGCAGGGCCACATGAGGGATCTCTTAGAAAGAGACCTCAACCTGGTTAAGGCGACGCAGGTCATGCTGATTCGCCGAACACTACCCGGCAAACGTCGCTCCCTTCGTCTGTGGGAGTTTAATCCGGAGGGACCACGAGCTCTCCAGCATTTTATGGGCGCAACGCCCATGGAGATGTATAAAATGTTCTTTAGATCACAAGCAATGTGTCCGGATTTGACCGAGGACGCAGGTTTAAGCTGCAATCGCCCAGATACTCAAGTAAGTAACCTTGTGCCTGGACTCGCTATCCGTAAAATTGTCATAAATTCACCCCTAAAAGAGCTGTCCTTTTAAACAGGAGTGGATAGAGAAGGCAAAGCTGATCAGGTGTCCGGCTCCCCTTCCTGAGACCAGGCCGAATCCCGTGCTAGTCAGGATGTTGAAGATCGTGCCTTTGGAGGGAAGTGAGGAGGAGGACAAGGAAACTATGGCCTCCTCGAAGTAGGCTGCTCCGAAGGGAAGAACCGACAATTCCTCTCCTAAGGGGAAGAAGAGGGCCGCCTCTGACGACCCGGAGACCATGGCCTCAAAGCGGGGGAAAAAGTCCTCGTCAGAGGGTCCGACGCTGGGGAGATCCTCGGCCGAACAATGCCCTCAAAGGGATCAGCCCTCCAGCGAGCCGTAAGTAGAGAAAGATTTTCCTTTAGAGGGATGAGAGAAATCCTTGCTTTTTATCTGAGAAGATATACCGAAATTTTACTTTGTAGCTCGGACCTCAGCCCTTCTCAGCAGAGCTCGTCTTCGGGGGATCTTCTTTCGGAGATGATGGAGAGTGGAACGCCTCCCCCTGCCGTACCGCCTGGCGAGGCGGGCGACCCTGAGGTGTCGTCGTGGAGGGTTTCTCCGAATCCCGCAGGGGTGGAAGGTGGCCATATGTCCCCCCAAGGTTCTCCGCGTTTGGCCTTCGATGGAGGTCATAGGATGAGTCCGGCACCGTCCGATGCGTGGTCGGAGGAGCTGATCATTCTGCTGGGGCGAGCTTCTATCTCAGAGGAGCACCGTGCATTGATGGGTACGGTGATTGGAAGGATTTCTTCCACAGAAAGAGGATTGCATGAGGCCGTCAGAAGTTTGCTGACGGGTTTTGAGGTACATTTGATAATGTACTTCTTTGTCAGTTGCGCATAAACAAGATGCGCCCTGTGTAGATGGTAACCCCTGAGACTCTGTGCGTTGTCAAAATTGACGGCGCGCAGAGGATCATAATCCCAGGTCTAAAATGTTGCCTTTGTATACAGGTGGCGAAGTGTCCGGAATCAAGCCGAACTGATGATTTTGCCGAATTAAAGCGGCAACTTGACGTGGCAGATGCTGACATCGCGCTCGTCAACGAGCGGCTTGATGAGGCTCAAGGTATGCAATTCCTCGAGCGGCATCTGGTAAGAGGAGCTTTATGCCAGTATCTTACAATGTGTGTGCTTGACGCAGATGGTGCGGCTGCCATGGAGAGTCTTCGGGCGGAACTTGCCCGAGCTAAGGAACAAGCCAGGAAAAGTGATGCGGCTGCCGAGAAGGCCCTTGAAGAGCTGAGAGCCGAACAGGCTGCTCACTGCCGAAGCAAGAAGGAGATGGCCGTGATGGCCGTGAAGTTAAAAAGTGCTGCTGACCGTTGCAAGTTTCTTGAGAAAGAAGACCGGGCGAGACAGACGGACTTAGAGAAGGCCGTGCTGATGCCAAGGACGCTCGCTCTGCGATGAGAGCTGCGAAGGAGGAGCTGCGTCAGGCCGGACAGATTGCGGCTGGAAAGCCCTTTATGCTGCAGAGAAGTTTTGCGATCCGAAGTTTGCTCCGTTGGACCGGATGTGGAGTGCGGAGGACACCTATCTGGATTTGGCAGCGAGTGCTGCTGATGCGACCGAATACTTTCGAGATCAAGAAGATCGCGAAGTGGAAAGGCTTTTCTGGTCGCAGTTCTAGAATCCAGAGCGTCCACTGGCAGTGGACGATCGTCTGGCTCAATGGGCCGAACTGAATAGATTGTCCGGACTCGCCATGAAGTACGTCATGGGTCATCTGTGGCCGGGGAGATCGGAGCCGAAGAGTTATTTCAGCTTGGTGCAGCAATCCTTGACGCGGTGCCACGTATCAATGCGATGAAGAGGTCAGCATGCATAGAGGGCGCACGGATGGCTCTTGCCCGTGTCAAGACATACTGGGCAGAGATGGAGACCACCGTTGTTGCATCCCGAGATTCAGACAAAAGCCGAGTACCCTCCGAGCACTATTTTCAGGAAGTCCTTGAAGGCGCTCGTGTAATAGAGACGCAGTGCTCGAAGGATGCTATGTTCTGATAGCATATGTAATTATAAAGCAATATTTTGATGAATTGTAGTAGCCTTTTATACTTGTGCCTTCAAGTATTTGGAACACCTCCTGTGCGGCCGTTTTAAGATATATATACAAAATCTGAAAGATTGCAGTCGTTGGCTTCAGCCCCCACGCACATAGTGCGGGGGTGCTCGCAGAAGGCGCATTTTCACACTTAATCCAACGTCTTGGTCCTACAAAGGAGGTGATAGCGCAGCGAGCTAGGCAACCGGACTATAATGCTTTAACACTTTCACTTAGCCATAGGAGCTTGACAATGGGACTATTTAGGTAGCCCCTGGTGGCGACTGCGCTCGCCCGAATTCGGGGCGCGTATGTGCCTGGCCAGGAAACGGCCCTTCGTTAATGCGGAGGAATCCTACAGATTCCGGAGAGTCATCGAGTGGTTGACCAGTCTCACGCCATATCATGACAGTCGGTTTTTGGCTTTCTCTATTGAGGTGCTTGCCTGGTCGAACCAGGGCACAATCACAGTAGTCCTCCTGGTGCCGCCTTAGCCGATAGAGCAGAACGTAAGGCGACCGAACACAGGAGCCGGGCAACCCAACATTTGACCAAAATCATGACTCGGAGCTGATGCATATAAGGCCAAACTCGCGACGCCGAACACTCCCTAAGGTATTCGGTCTATATGAGAGCGGGCGAGGTAACGCTCTGAGGTATAAGCGCCTAGTGTCCAGGTACGCGCAAGAATTCTGACGTGGCCACATGCCAAGATGCCAGCCTCCTCCTTGGTCATAGAACCAGGGGATGTGTATCAACAAGAGACAGTAAAAAAGGTTTACGCAGGGTCTTAATCTGAAAAGAATCCTTGGAACAGGTCCCTACTGCACGTCTGCGCCTGTGTCTCCGTTGTGCCGTATCCTGGATGGGCGCAGCACAACGTTCATCTGTAAAAAGAGAGCAACTAAGTTGAAAAAGGGGCATGCCGAACAAAAGTTATATGAAATAAACAAAGTGTAAAGTGAAAGATGAAAAATTGAGCTTTATTGTCTCTTATTTTATATGTGTGAAGCCCCTAGTGCAGGGGTATATGGCCACTAAGCCTTTATCAACGATACTTTTGTGCCGGACTCGTCTATCCATGTCCGTGGTCTTAATGACCTGTTCCGATGTTCTGGCTGGTGAAGCCATTGTATTGTGGGGCTGTTAAAGCGGCCGCACAATCCTCCGCTTGGGGGAGGTGTTCTCACTGCTCCCCCTTTAAGGAGATGATGCCGCGTGGACCGGGCATCTTAAGCGTAAGAGATGCATAATGCGGTATTGCGTTAAAGCGGGCGAAAGCTTCACGTCCCAGTAGTGCTTGAAAGCGGCTTGAGAATGGGACGATGTGGAAAATCAGCTTTTCATGACGGAAGTTATCGGCAGAGCCGAAAATAACCTCGAGCCGGAGAAAACCCATGCAATGGGTGTCCGGACCTGGCGTTACTCCTTGAAAGGAGGTTTTGCTGTGGTGAATTCTTTTTGGGTCGATCCCCGTGTGGCGGATTGAGTCCTGATATATCAGGTTGAGTCCGCTGCCACCGTCCATAAGGACATTTGAAAACTGGAGTCCGCCAATTATTGGATCGAGTACCAGGGGAGTCCAGCCTGGGTTCCTAACACTTCTAGAATAATCCAGATGATCGAAGATGATTGGTTTTGACAACCAGTGGCGGGATTCCTTTGGGATAGGCCGTGGGGCGCGTACCTTTATGGCGCCGCACGTTTTGTTATGTGGAGTAAGTTTACTGTTTTTACTTCTTGTGGGAAATTCTTTTGTTTCCTGGTACTCTGCTTTTGGGGTTCGTCCTCGTCTTCGCTTGGTGTGTCGAGCCCCTTGTTTTCGTGTTGAGTCTGCCGGATTGTTTGAAAACCCAAAAATCTCTGTGGGTATGGTTAGCAGGCTTTCCGAGAGTGCTGTGTATTTGACATATCCTATCCAAGATTTTTTTTAGGTTGGATAGATCGTCCCTGTTATCTTGGAGGGGCGGCTTTTTTTGATTCTGTCGTGAGCTTTTGAATCCGGCGTTGACTGTCGTGCTCTTCGGACTTTTTTCCTTAGTCCGGCGACGGTCCTTATTGCGTCGCGGTTTTCCGTTTCCATCCCTAGTTTTGGATGTACTTGGGTCACTGGTGCTGCATCTTGCCAACCAGCTGTCCTCTCCTGTGCAAAAGCAGGTCATGAGGCTTGTTAGTGCGGCCATTGTTCTTGGCTTTTCTTGGCCGAGGTGTCTGGCGAGCCATTCGTCTTGGACATTCTGCCTGATTACCGCTAAGGCTTCAGCGTCCGGACAGTCGACTATCTGATTCTTTTTAGTAAGAAATCTATTCCAGAATTGCCGAGCTGACTCTCCGGGCTGTTGAGTTATGTGACTAAGATCGTCTGCATCTGGAGGGCGGACATAGGTTCCTTGAAAATTTGCTCGGAAAGCGTCCTCGAGCTCTTCCCAACTTCTGATTGTGTTTTCAGGAAGGCTTTTGAGCCAATGCCGGGCTGGCCCTTTAAGCT
>NW_024112095.1:0-9218 GCF_003073215.2 Triticum urartu | reverse complement strand
CACTTTGTTAGCACCTTTAGGATTGACAAAACCTTCTTGTTGCATCATATACAACTCTTATTTAAGAAATCCATTAAGGAATGCAGTTTTGACATCCATTTGCCAGATTTCATAAAATGTGGCAATTGCTAACATGATTCGGGCAGACTTAAGCATCGCTACGAGTGAGAAAATCTCATTGTAGTCAACATCTTGAACTTGTCGAAAACCTTTTGCGACAATTCGAGCTTTGTAGATAGTAACACTACTATCAGCGTCTGTCTTCCTCTTGAAAATCCATTTATTCTTAATGGCTCACTGATCATTGGGCAAGTCAATCAAAGTCCATACTTTGTCTTAATACATGGATCCCATCTCAGGTTTCATGGCTTCAAGCCATTTCACGGAATCTGGGATCATCATTGCTTCCTCATAGTTCGTAGGTTCGTCATGGTCAAGTAACATGACCTCCAGAACAGGATTACCGTACCACTCTCGTGCGGAACATATTCTGGTTGACCTATGAGGTTTGGTAGTAACTTGATCTGAAGTTTCATGATCATCATCATTAACTTCCTCACTAATTGGTGTAGGAATCACTAGAACTGATTTCTGTGATGAACTACTTTCCAATTCGGGAGAAGGTACAATTACCTCATCAAGTTCTACATTCCTCCCACTCACTTCTTTCGAGAGAAACTTCTTCTCTAGAAAGGATCCATTCTTAGCAACGAATATCTTGCCTTCAGATCTGTGATAGAAGGTGTACCCAACAGTTTCCTTTGGGTATCCTATGAAGACGCATTTCTCCGATTTGGGTTCGAGCTTATCAGGTTGAAACTTTTTCACATAAGCATCATAGCCCCAAACTTTAAGAAACGACAGCTTAGGTTTCTTGCTAAACCACAGTTCATATGGTGTCGTCTCAACGGATTTAGATGGTGCCCTATTTAACGTGAATGCAGCTGTCTCTAATGCATAACCCCAAAACGATAGTGATAAATCGGTAAGAGACATCATAGATCGCACCATATCTAATAAAGTACGGTTATGACGTTCGGAACACACCATTACGCTGTGGTGTTCCAGGTGGCGTGAGTTGCGAAACTATTCCACATTGTTTCAAATGAAGACCAAACTCGTAACTCAAATATTCTCCTCCACGATCAGATCGCAGAAACTTTATTTTCTTGTTACGATGATTTTCCACTTCACTCTGAAATTCTTTGAACTTTTCAAACGTTTCAGACTTATGTTTCATCAAGTAGATATACCCATATCTGCTCAAATCATCTGTGAAGGTCAGAAAATAATGATACCCGCCGCGAGCCTCAACACTCATCGGATTGCATACATCTCTACCTCTTGAGCATGCGTTGGTTTTCCCTTGAAGAGGAAAGGGTGATGAAGCAAAGTAGAGTAAGTATCTCCCTCAGTTTTTGAGATCCAAGATATCAATCCAGTAGGAGTACACGCAAGTCGCCTAGTACCTACACAAACAAACAAGAACCTCGCAACCAACGCGATAAAGGGGTTGTCAATCCCTTCACGGTCACTTACGAAAAGTGAGATCTGATAGAGATAATAAGATAAATATTTTTGGTATTTTTGTGTGTATAGATTGGAAAATAAAGATTGCAAAATAAACAATGATAAAATAGCAAGTAGATATGAAAATAATATGATGGAAGATAGACCCAGGGGCCATAGGTTTCACTAGTGGCTTCTCTCAAGATAGCAAATTCTACGGTGGGTGAACAAATTACTGTCGAGCAATTGATAGAAAAGCGCATAGTTATGAGAATATCTAGCATGATCATGTATATAGGCATCACGTCCGCGATAAGTAGACCGAAACGATTCTGCATCTACTACTATTACTCCACACATCGACCGCTATCCAGCATGCATCTAGAGTATTAAGTTCATAAGAACAGAGTAACATTAGGCAAGATGACATGATGTAGAGGGATAAACTCAAGCAATATGATATAAACCCCATCTTTTTATCCTCGATGGCAACAATACAATGCGTGCCTTGCTGCCCCTGCTGTCACTGGGAAAGGACACCGCAAGATTGAACCCAAAGCTAAGCACTTCTCCCATTGCAAGAAAGATCAATCTAGTAGGCCAAACCAAACTGATAATTCGAAGAGACTTGCAAAGATATTAAATCATGCATAAAAGAATTCAGAGAAGAATCAAATATTGTTCATAGATAATCTTGATCATAAACCCACAATTCATCGGATCTCGACAAACACACGCAAAAAGAATTACATCAAATAGATCTCCAAGAGAATCGAGGAGAACTTTGTATTGAGATCCAAAGAGAGAGAAGAAGCCATCTAGCTAATAACTATGGACCCGAAGGTCTGTGGTAAACTACTCACACATCATCGGAGAGGCTATGGTGTTGATGTAGAAGCCCTCCGTGATCGATCCCCCTCCGGAGCGCCGGAAAAGGCCCCAAGATGGGATCTCACGGGTACAGAAGGTTGTGGCGGTGGAAATAGGGTTTCATGGTGCTCCTGGATGTTTCAGGGTATATGGGTATATATAGGAGGAAGAAGTAGGTCGGTGGAGCTACGAGGGGCCCACGAGGGTGGGGGCGCGCCCCCCCTGGGCGCACCCTCCTGCCTCGTGGCCTCCTCGCTTCTTTCTTGACATCCACTCCAAGTCTCCTGGATCACGTTTGTTCCAAAAATAACTCTCCCGAAGGTTTCATTCTGTTTGGATTCCAGTTTGATATTCCTTTTCTGCGAAACACTGAAATAAGGCAAAAAATAGCAATTTGCACTAGGCCTTTGGTTAGTAGGTTAGTCCCAAAAATAATATAAAAAGGTATATTAAAGCCCATTAAACATCCAAAACAGATAATATAATAGCATGGAACAATCAAAAATTATAGATACGTTGGAGACGTATCAAGCATCCCCAAGCTTAATTCCTGCTCGTCCTCGAGTAGGTAAATGATAAAAACAGAATTTTTGATGTGGAATGCTACCTAGCATAATTCTCAATGTAATTTTCTTTATTGTGGCATGAATGTTCAGATCCGAAAGATTCAAGACAAAAGTTTAATATTGACATAAAAATAATAATACTTCAAGCATACTAACAAAGCAATCATGTCTTCTCAAAATAACATGGCCAAAGAAAGTTATCCCTACAAAATCATATAGTCTGGCTATGCTCTATCTTCATCACACAAAGTATTTAATCATGCACAACCCCGATGACAAGCCAAGCAATTGTTTCATACTTTTGATGTTCTCAAACTTTTTCAATCTTCACGCAATATATGAGCGTGAGCCATGGACATAGCACTATATGTGGAATAGAATGGTGGTTGTGGAGAAGACAAAAAAGGAGAAGATAGTCTCACATCAACTAGGCATATCAACGGGCTATGGAGATGCCCATCAATACATATCAATGTGAGTGAGTAGGGATTGTCCATGCAACGGATGCACTAGAGCTATAAGTGTATGAAAGCTCAACAAAAGAAACTAAGTGGGTGTGCATCCAACTCGCTTGCTCACGAAGACCTAGGACATTTAGGAAGCCCATCATTGGAATATACAAGCCAAGTTCTATAATGTAAAATTCCCACTAGTATATGAAAGTGAAACATAGAGACTCTCTATCATGAAGATCATGGTGCTACTTTGAAGCACAAGTGTGGTAAAAGGATAGTAGCATTGTCCCTTCTCTCTTTTTCTCTCATTTTTTTTTTGTTTTTTTTCTTTTTCTTTTTATGGCCTCTTTTTCTCTTTTTTTTATTTTTCGTCCGGAGTCTCATCCCGACTTGTGGGGGAATCATAGTCTCCATCATCCTTTCCTCACTTGGGACAATGCTCTAATAATGATGATCATCACACTTTTATTTACTTACAACTCAAAAATTACAACTCGATACTAGAACAAAATATGACTCTATGTGAATGCCTCCGGCGGTGTACCGGGATATGAATGAATCAAGAGTGACATGTATGAAAGAATTATAAAGGTGGCTTTGCCACAAATACGATGTCAACTACATGATCATGCAAAGCAATATGACAATGATGAAACGTGTCATAACAAATGAACGTGGTAAGTTGCATGGCAATATATCTCGGAATGGCTATGGAAATGCCATAATAGGTAGGTATGGTGGTGTTTTGAGGAAGGTATATGGTGGGTGTATGATACCGGCGAAAGGTGCGCGGTATTAGAGAGGCTTAGCAATGGTGGAAGGGTGAGAGTGCGTATAATCCATGGACTCAACATTAGTCATAAAGAACTCACATACTTATTGCAAAAATATATTATTTGAAACAAAGTACTACGCGAATGCTCCTAGGGGGATAGATTGGTAGGAAAAGACCATCGCTCGTCCCCGACCGCCACTCATAAGGAAGACAATCAATAAATAAATCATGCTCCGACTTCATCACATAACGGTTCACCATAAGTGCATGCTACGGGAATCACAAACTTTAGAACAATTATTTCTCAAATTCACAACTACTCAACTAGCATGACTCTAATATCACCATCTTCATATCTCAAAACAATTATCAAGTATCAAACTTCTCATAGTATTCAATGCACTTTTTATATCATAGTTTTTATTATACCCATCTTGGATGCCCATCATATTAGGACTAATTTTATAGCCAAAGCAAATTACCATGCTGTTCTAAAAGACTCTCAAAATAATATAAGTGAAGCATGAGAGATCAATAATTTCTATAAAATAAAACCACCACCGTGCTCTAAAAAGATATAAGTGAAGCACTAGAGCAAAATTATCTAGCTCAAAAGATATAAGTGAAGCACATAGAGTATTCTAATAAATTCCGATTCATGTGTGTCTCTCTCCAAAAGGTGTGTACAGCAAGGATGATTGTGGTAAACTAAAAAGCAAAGACTCAAATCATACAAGATGCTCCAAGCAAAACACATATCATGTGGTGAATAAAAATATAGCCTCAAGTAAAGTTACCGATGGACGAAGACGAAAGAGGGGATGCCTTCCGGGGCATCCCCAAGCTTAGGCTTTTGGTTGTCCTTGAATTTTACCTTGGGGTGCCATGGGCATCCCCAAGCTTAGGCTCTTGCCACTCCTTATTCCAAAATCCATCAAATCTTTACCCAAAACTTGAAAACTTCACAACACAAAACTCAACAGAAAATCTCATGAGCTCCGTTAGTATAAGAAGAACCACCACTTCAAGGTACTGTAATGAACTCATTATTTATTTATATTGTGTTAAACCTACTGTATTCCAACTTCTCTATGGTTCATGCCCCCCCCCCGACACTAGCCATAGATTCGTCAAAATAAGCAAACACACAAAAACAGAATTTGTCAAAAACAGAACAGTCTGTAGCAATCTGTATCAAACGTATACTTCTGTAACCCCAAAAATTCTGAAATAAATTGGTGGACGTGAGGAATTTGTCTATTAATCATCTTCTAAAATAATCAACCTAATATCACTCTCCAGTAAAAAATGGCAGCTAATCTCGTGAGCGCTAAAGTTTCTATTTTTTACAGCAAGATTGCAAAGACTTTCCCCAAGTCTTCCCAAAGGTTCTACTTGGTACAAGCACTAATAGAAACATAAAACCACATCTAAACAGAAGCTAGATGAATTATTTTACTAAATATAAACAAAAAGCAATAAACAAAAATAATATTGGGTTGCCTCCCAACAAGCGCTATCGTTTAATGCCCCTAGCTAGGCATTGATAATTTCAGTGATGCTCACATGAAAGACATAATTGAAGCACAAAGAGAGCATCATGAAACACGTGACAAACACATCTAAGTCTAACATACTTCCTATGCATAGCATCTTATAGCAAAAAAATTACATAGCAAGCAAAAACTAGCATATGCAAGGAAGCGGAAAGAAACAATAGCAATCTCAACATAACGAGAGGTGATTTAGTAACATGAAAATTTCTACAATCATATTTTCCTCTCTCATAATAATTACATGTGGGATATAAGCAAATTCAACAAAATAGCTATCACATAAAATATCTTCAACACGATCCACATGCATGCAAAGTTGACACTCTTCCAAAATAGTGGGATTAACATTAACTAAAGTCATGACCTCTCCAAACCCACTTTTATCAAAAAAATCATAAGATTGAACATTCTCCAAATATGTGGGATCTAAAGTTGACACTCTTCCAAACCCACTTTCAATAATATTGCAAACACCATTATCAATCTCATATTCATCATGGGGCTTAAATAAATTTTCAAGATCAAAAGAAGAATCACCCCAATCATGATCATTGCAACAAATAGTAGTCATAGCAAAACTAGCATCCCCAAGCTTGAGGTTTTGCATATCATTAACACAATTGTATTAAGAGAATTTATGATTAACATCATTGCAATCATGCTTTTCATCGAAGGAACTATCAAGTATGGGTGCAATAGCAACGATCTCATGTTTAACATAAGGAACTATAGCAAATTCATCTTCATAAATATTGGCATCATGGCCACAAGAATAGCAAGCATCATGTTCATCAAGGGATATTTCAATCAAATCATCGGAATCATAATTATCTATAGATTCATGCATATCATTATTTTCTTTCCAAGCAACGGTCATTCTTTCAATAAATTCTTTGACATAGACATTATGAGCATAGTTTTCATAGCAATATTTAAGTATGTCAAAATTTTCAGATTCGTAGAGAGTAATATCATACTTTTCAATCAAAGAAGCAACTTCATAAGCACCCTTAAAAGCAACAAATTCTTCAATTTGTTCGATATCATAGTAACTATAAACACCCTTTGCATAAGAAGATAAGATTTCATTATCATTAAACTCACATAGGTAGGGGAGGTGTTTTTAGGGTTCTTAGAGCAACAAGTAAAATCATAAATTTCACAAAGATTCCAAGCATAACACAGCAATCTGTTTATTTGATCCCATAAGAGTCTCCCTTTTTCAGACAAATGGTGACGCACAAAATGAGCATGCTCATCTAAAGATTTCCCATCAACTAGGCTAGTTGGGGTTTCAGCACGAGCGCATAAGGATCGAAGATGATCCAAGTAGAACACTTTAAGTGGATCCATATCAATAGATTTTTAGCAAGCAAAGATGCAAGCAAATGAAGGCACATGGAAACACAAACAAAGATACATACGGAAGAAGGCGAAGAAAAGGCAAAGGTGAAGTGGGGGAGAGGAAAACGAGAGGCAAATGGCAAATAATGTAATGCGAGGGATAAGAGTTTGTGATGGGTACTTGGTATGTCTTGACTTGTGCGTAGATCTCCCTCGGCAACGGCGCCAGAAATGGCTAGTTGCTGGGAGATCAAATCTTGACTTGACTTGGTGCAACCTCCCCGGCAACGATGCCAGAAATCCTTCTTGCTACCTCTTGAGCATGTGTTGGTTTTCCCTTGAAGAGAAAGGGTGATGCAGCAAAGTAGCGTAAGTATTTCCCTCAGTTTTTGAGAACCAAGGTATCAATCCAGTAGGATGTAGCACGCAAGTCGCCTAGTACTTGCACACACAAACAAGAACCTCGCAACCAATACGACAAATGGGTTGTCAATCCCTTTGTCGGTGTCAAAACCGGCGGATCTCGGGTAGGGGGTCCCGAACTGTGCGTCTAGCTGGATGGTAACAGGAGGCAAGGGACATGAAGTTTTACCCAGGTTCGGGCCCTCTCGATGGAGGTAAAACCCTACGTCCTGCTTGATTAATATTGATGATATGGGTAGTACAAGAGTAGATCTACCACGAGATCAGAGAGGCTAAACCCTAGAAGCTAGCCTATGGTATGATTGTTGATGTGTATGTTGTCCTACGGACTAAAACCCTCCGGTTTATATAGACACGGATAGGGTTAGGGTTACATAGAGTCGGTTACAATGGTAGGAGATCTGAATATCCGTATCGCCAAGCTTGCCTTCCACGCCAAGGAAAGTCCCTTCCGGACACGGGACGAAGTCTTCAATCTTGTATCTTCATAGTCCTGGAGTCCGGCTGAAGGTATAGTCCGGCCATCCGGACACCCCCTAATCCAGGACTCCCTCAGTAGCCCCTGAACCAGGCTTCAATGACGACGAGTCCGGCGCGCAGATTGTCTTCGGCATTGCAAGGCGGGTTCCTCCTCCAAGTACTTCATAGAAGATTTTGAACACAAAGATAGTGTCCGGCTCTGCAAAATAAGTTTCCACATATTGCCATAGAGAGAATAATATTTACACAAATCTAATCTGCTGACGTATTCCGTAGTGTGACACACCACGGCCAAGCCTTTATCCGAGTCGTTTCATTATCCCACCTCAGCGCGTCATGCGAGGCGGTTTCCTTGGCACGTCTTGTTAAAGCAGAGATCGTGTCCCCTTATTCCGGGATTCTCATCAATACGGGCGTGGGTAACCCAACCGCTTCTAGGACTCCTAGATTATAGGCAAGTCCAAACGGACACGGAGAGGACGCTTGATATTCACCCTCTTTATAGGGACAAGGCTTTTATTTTTCCCTCCCGTGCTCAATCAAATCCTTCCCCCACCTCAAGCTCAAACGCCCAAAGTTCAGGTCAGGTGCTCCGAACCTTCAGTCATGTCCGGATCTAGCTTTCAAGGCCAATGGGTGCCTTCCTCCGTCACGGAAGAGGACATCAAAAAGTTGAGGGAGGCCAGATATCTGACCGCCGAGATTTTGCATCGGCTGCCTCCTCGAGGGCAGGCCGTTCCCACCCCCGAACCCAACGAGAACGTCGTGTTCGTCTCCCACTTCCTCCGAGGTCTAGGCCTTGCTCTGGATCCTTTTGTCAGGGGTTTGATGTTTTATTACGGGCTAGACTTCCATGATCTAGCTCCGGACTCCTTTCTTCATATCACGACATTTATTGTCGTGTGCGAGGCCTTCCTCCGGGTTACCCCTCACTTTGGCCTATGGCTCAAGACCTTTGAAGTGAAGCCGAAGATGATCGAGGGGCAACATGCAGCGTGTGGAGGTGCCTCAATACGCAAGATGACGGGAGCTCCGTGGCCCAAAGGTTCCATCCCAGAGGTGTCTGAATTGTGGCAACAGGAGTGGTTCTACATCACGGCTCCTAGAAGTGCCAAGTGGGCGGCCGCCCCTGTTTTCCGCTCGGGCCCTCCACCACAACTGATGTCATGGATCAGCAGAGGTCTGAGCTGGGGTCCAGCCAAGGACGTGCCTATACTGCAAAGCCGCATTCGAGATCTCT
>NW_024112094.1:0-10097 GCF_003073215.2 Triticum urartu | reverse complement strand
AAAGAGAGAGATGAGACTCGAACCTCGGACCTCCCTTGCCGCTGCATGCTTCTGTTACCACCCCACCACGCACAAGGTAATGATAAGGTGTAACCTTTTCTCCCTTTTATTCTCTCCTTTTCCCCTTTTTCCTTTTACATTTTCCCTTTTTGTTCCCTGTTTTTTCCTTTTTGTACGACCAGGTTCCCCCTGCAATGAACTTTTTTTCAAATTCAATGAACTATTTTGAAATTCTATGAACTTTTTCAAATTTGATGAATTTTTTTCAAAATCAATGATTTTTTTTTCAATTTCGATGAACTTTTTTCAAATCAATGAACTTTTTCTAAGTTGACGAACTTTTTTCAAAATCGATGAACTTTTCCAAAATCAGTGAACTACTTTTTCAAATTTGATGAACTTTTTTATTCAAAATCGATGATTTTTTTAAATTGGCAAACTTTTTGTTCAAAATCAGTGAACTATTTTTAAAATCGATGAACTTTTTTCAAATTTTCATGAACTTTATCCTAAATTTTGTGAACTTTTTTTGAATTCCTGAAGTTTTCTCAATTCACGTTTTTTTCAGTTTGTACGAACCTTTCCAATTTTATGAACTTTCTTGAAATTCACGTTTTTAATATTTTGCATTCATTTTATCATAAAATAATACCAGGCTGGCTGTATAATAAGGGTTATTTGTCCTCAAAGTAAACATCGTAGGAGCTGTGGCCTAGTGGCTGTGTTCGATTGTTACCCCTCGAGACCGAACCACCACTGTGTACCAATGGATGGAGTACACGACTAGACCGAACCACTATTGCATACCAATGGATGGAGTAGCATGTCGTGTAAGAGACCAGAGTAGATGAGGTTGGAGCTGATTAAAGGGAAGATGGCAGCGGCATGGATGAGATCGAATCGGAGCTCGAACGTGAAGGGAGTGGGCAGCGAAGTTCCGAGCTTGGTGTGGGGTTTGAAGATGTGGAGGTCAGGGTGAGAGTTTCTTAAGCACACAAAGGAAAGTTAAGTGGACTTCAATTATTATCCGAATGTGTCCATTCTATACAGCAACGCACAAGCATTCTACTAGTTAGAAGTAGCGAGATGCTCAGATTTTTTGTATGGCAATTTTTTATGGTCGACTTTTTTATGAGTAGTCCAATAAGTCAAGTTTGTACGAAAAAAGTTTCAAAGATATTAAACATTTTCCTTTATTGCTTTTTTTCCCATGAAATTTGTTTATAGTGTTTGTTCTGACCTCTCCCGCACTGTCAAAGCCATGGAGCCCAGTGCCCTAAGACCAACCCACGCCATGGCAATGTAAAAACTTTACCTAGAAACTACAATTGCACAATTATTTTCTCACTCACACAAATATACACGCATGCAGAATGTATAACAAATTCTTGAAAACTCCACAAAAACAAACCCCAAACAAACCAACACCACACGCTATCCTATAGAATCTCAAGAATGGCAACCAAACAGCCGAAGGTTCTAGCCGACAGTGAAAAAAAATATGATAAGAGCAACTCAAATGGGACGATCCATTTCGTCTGCGGTCGTCCGTTTGGGTCGGCGCAGACAGAAAAGTCGGCCCAACGCGCCGACCAAACGGACGTGCGTCCGCTTTTGTTCGCCTGCCGATCCATTTTTGGCCCATTTTTTAACCGGATTTGCGTCGGCGCGGGCACAAGACGGATGCGCGCGCGCTCGCCCTCTTTCCTCACCGGGCTCGGTGGCACATTGGATTGGCCTCTCCACATCAAACAGCACACCCTCGCCCGCCTATTTCGTCGCCAACAACGCCGGCTATTTTTTCCGATAGAAAGATAGTTCTAGCATACACAGATAAAAGAAAAGACCAACTACTCGTTGCTTTCCGACTCCGACTCGGTAATGTCCTCCTCCGACGTCTGAATGTAGGCGTCAGCATGCTGCTCGTCTTCGAAGTCTCAACCCGACATTTCTCGTAACTTCAGTTTCAATTGAGCGGCCTGCTTCTGCGAATGCTTGTCCTCCCGATAGGGGGCTCGCTCCGTCCTCCTTGCGTCCCTCTCCAACCTCCATTGCTTGTAGAACTGGCGCTCGTCGACGATGTCCTGCGGGAAGCAATCGCGCCACACCACCATGGCTTCCGCGTCCATCTCGGCGATGGCGAGGCACGAGAGAGGCACGAGATCGTACGCTCGCTGGCTCGACACGTCGGGAAAATTCATATCCCGACGAGGCCTCAGGAGGCGGCACGTCGTGCGCGCGGGCCGCCTCCTCTGCGGTGTCGAAGGTGCCGAGGATGAGGCGTTTCTCACGAAACCAGATCTCGTCGGAGAAGCCGCCGGAGCGGCGCTCGCGGACTCCGCGAAAATCCGAAGCACCCAGGCGGCGCAGAGGCGGCAAGGCTAGTGAGAGGGGGCGAGACGAGTGGGCGACGGACAGAGTGTGGATGGAGCGCCTTCTTATAACCAGCGCTGGCCGCGGCGCGCGCGAACCTTTCCCGCGCGCTGGAGCGCCAAAACCAAGGCGACGGCATGGCCGCTGGCATGATCTAAAGCGCGCGCGGTCATGAAATGGTCGGCCCGTTGAGCGTACTGCCGACCCAAAAATAAAAGAGGACGGACAACGGGCAGGCGGCCGACCAAACAAACAAAAAACGGACAAAGACACCGTCTATTTGAGTCGGCCCGTTGAAGTTGCTCTAAGAGTTCATTATAATAGACAAGTACCACAAGAGTTCATTACATTAAGCAGACATATACCCAAGATTGTGCAGCAGCGATAGAACACAATAAAGTAATCAGTAGCAAAGGGGACTTCCGATATTCTCATCCATTCAATAGCCCTCCCACCTTGACCAGCTGCTCAGATGTCTACTGATCAAATTCCTGCATATATGACCTTTATGTCTGCTCATCAAGCTTAACTTGTGCCTGTACAAAATAAAACAACTATTGATTTGACAAAAAAAACTACAAGATACACTTTCTTTTCGATCAAAGATGAACACAGATGTTGTCCATTGGATGTAGAGAACAGAAAACAAGAACTGGCAGTAATCATGGTTCCACAAAGCGAAAAAGAAACTACAGGACAAATACTTTTGAAGGTATGTTTTTATCATACAGTATTCCTACATGCGTTCTTTTTTATTTGTCCGGGAAATCGATGAGTCCTGGAAATTGATGAGTGCTGCGACTATTATTAGATTGCTTTAGTGAGTTTTTTTTTTAAATACATAACATTAGCAAAAAAAATTACATATAGCATTGCAAAGTCTAATCTTTGGTAAGTAAAAAACTTTGTAATGTGCTAACGCAACAACTATGGTGCTTGTTTTCATTCTTTTCTAATACTGTCTTTCCACGAAGAGAGAGCGTTACACCAAGGGGTGCTTCAATGCCTATCCTCACCGCTATAATAATTATGCAGACTTTTTGACGACCATTCGACACGTGCTGTTCAGATCCTTCTTATGACACCCCACATTTAGTACCATTAAAGAAATCTGAAAGTTCTCTAAATGCATCTGTACACCAGCTCTGCTGGTCTGTTAGAAACGGTTGCTTTACAATGAAAGGGAACACAAAATCAGTTGAACATAATTTACTACTCCCATTGTAAACAATCACAAGACGTTTTGTATAATTGTGTATAGATGGAGTACCTCTGATCCATATTAGTTGTCGCTGAAACGGATGTATCTAGACATATTTCAGTGCTAGATACATCCGTTTGAGTGACAACTAATTTGGAGCAGAGGGAGTATTTGTTTTTTGCTTACTACAGCCTGGAGCCCCAAGAATTGTTATATCAGCTGATATATACACCTCATGCAGCTTGATTTGGAATAGAACAGCGGTTCAAACTACCATCTCATTGCACACCATCGTCGTAATCAAGCTAAACACACCAGAATTAAGTCCACTAACAACTAGAGTTATGATCTAACAAGAACAAAAGGGGAACACAACCTTGAATGTCTATCCACGATTAGCAAGTCATTTGGACCATCCTAAGCAATTGCCAATTGAGTAATATGAGAAGGCACTATTGGTTCACAGTTCTTTAAAAATTGGGCATCCTTTACAAGTGCCTAGATTTTCAGTCCTGATGAACTCCACTATCTTAACATTTCACTTAGTTGGAAAAATGATGGCATCAGACTGCTAAGCAAGTAGCACAAACAGGTTTGTCAAGAACCCATAAGTGTAGGGTTTCATTTCACCAACTCAACATATAGGATAAGCAGACCATTCATACAGGTCTAGAACAGAATAATTACCTTATCTTCATTAAGATATTTGGAGACTTCACTGGTGCAGTTACGCGTATAAGTGAAGTCTTTTCCGGTAACAAGCTTCGCAACTCCTTGCACCTTCTTCCTCTTCATGTCAATAGCAATCACAACTTCCATCGAACCCATGGGGCAGGCCTTAGACAGCATGTAGACAACATCCTCATCCATGCTCATGGTGGGAAAACCAACGACGAGGCACTGCAATGATGCTTCACTGGGATTGTCGTTGATGCTGCTCAGCTTAGGCAGCAGCTCAGAATGCATTGGGTCGATAGTGACATCAGCAATATCAAAGGTGCAGTTAATGTTCCACTTTGCAGATGTAATATTTGAGATTGATAGGATCCATGTGGTGGCTCTCCAGCCTACACAAGGCGTTCTGCACTGCCATTCACAAGGCTTTTGACGAAACCAGTTAGCATAGGACGCAGGAGGGTCGCCAGGGTCAACAACCGGTGGGCAAACTTCCATCTCAATGTACTTGATGGAATCTTTGAGCAAGCTGACGGTGACGTCCCGAATGATGGACGGGCGGCATTTGTGGTAGAGTGCCCAGTTACCCCTCGCCGGTGGCGGCAACAGTATGTCATGGAGAACGGGATTCTCCTGGAGCACATTGCAGACGAGGATGCCACGCTAGAGGTCAACCCAACCTACCATGGCTAGGCTGCCACGCCCTAGGACGATCACCTTCGTGGTCTCATGATACAGGCCTCGATCCACAGGGCACAGAATGTCGACAGCACCTTGGAGGTCCACCCCTCCTGAGCTTTGGAGGAGCGGTACAGATGGAGACCGAACTCCGTCTTGTTGAGTGTGTCATCCTCCTCGAGAGCCACGGTGTCGCACCTGCTTGTGAGAGCAGCGACGGCGTAATCGTCGCCGTCGCCGTCGAAGCTCAGAAGGGCGACCTCCTGGTCACCGAAGGAGTTGGGGTACGGATGCGGAAGAAGGTCCAGTGATGGGTTCCGTGGGTGCGCCCTGTAGAGGAAGTAGTCGCGGTAACGCGGATTGAAGCAGGCGTAGGGGGTCACAGAAAGGCAGAAGAGGATGAGATTGGCCTCTGCGCTGATGACCTTGGGAGCCATAAGATATTCTGATGGTTTAACACCTGGGCAGTGGACACAGAAGTGGGAGACGTTAGGCGGGCGGGCGGTGTAGAAGGATACTTGGATAGGATTCAACTGGGGGTTGGGGGGTTGTGGGGGTGGGGGGCAGCGGCGGCGTCACAGACGGTAAACCTAACATGTTCTACTCAGCTTGCATATATATGGCTCAACGAAGCTACAGTGAAGCGAGCGCATACTGGGCCGGCCCAGGGGCGCAGGAGGCCACTTCCTCGTTTGTTTTATAAAAAATTCTCTATTCTCCATTTTTTATTTTTTTATTTCTTTTCTTCACTTTTGTTTATACTTTCAAATGCTCCCTCCGTTCCTAAATATAAGTATTTTGACAGGTTTCAATATAGACTACATATGGATATACATAGACATAGTTTGTTTTGCTCCATATGTAGTATATATTGGAATCTCTAACTAAAAAGACTTGTATTTAGGAACCAAGGGAGTACATTAAAAATATAAGCTTTATATATAGAGAGATTTTTGAAATTGTTAATCATGCATTTGACAAATGTTAAATGCGGATAGAGAAAATGATTCTGATGTATACAAAAAATGTGCAATGGGTATGAAAAAAAGTAGACATAAAATATAAGTTTTTAAAAATGTTAATCACTTATTTGGAAAATGTTAAAGATGTACACAAAAATTGTTCCTGAAGAAAAAATTAAAGTATAATGTGTATAGAAAAAGTAGACATCTAAAAATATATGTTTTTAAAACAATGTTAACTATCTATTTCAAAAATCTTAAACATGTAAAAAAATATTCCTGATGTATACCAAAAATGTAGAACGTGTATTAAAAAATTGTACATAAAAATATAAATTTCAAAAGATGTTGATCATGCATCAGAACAATGCTAATCACATATTTCAAAATTGATAAATATGTATAAAAATGTTCCTGATGTATACCTTAAATATATGATGAGTATGAAAAAAGTGCCATCAAACACAGATATTTGAAAAAAATTTAATCATCTTTTTCAAAAATGTTAAACTGTACAACATAATGTTACTGATGTACACGAAAAATGTAGAATGTGTATTAAATTTTTTGAATATAAAACCATAAATTTTGAAAAATGTAGATCGTGTATAAAGAAAATGTTAGTCATATATTTCAAAATGTTAAACATATATTAAATGTGTAAAATATATGCTTTTAAAAAGATAATTATCTATTTTAAAATGTTGAACATGTAAAAAAATGTTCCTAGTATGTACCAAAAATGTAGAAAGTGATTAAAAACATAAATTTAAAAAAATGTTGATCATGTATCAAAAAAATGCTAATCAAATATTTAAAAAATGTTCCTGATGCATGGTACACACGGCTGTCACTTTACCTAGGCTGGGACCGTTTGCGACTTTTCACTCGACATCATAATCACTCGTGAACTCAAACCCACCATTCTTAGTAATGATCATCACATGCTTCGATGGGCATTGGCTCGCATAATGACCTTCATCCTTGCAACGACAACATATACCATCACGCGTTTGCCCTTTTGATGCCATGGATGATGAAAAGTTGTGTGCAGGACCCGAAGGTGTGCTCTTGGCGGAGGGTAGTGGTGGTGCCTATTTTATTGTATATCGGTTGGAGTTGGCGGGCTGAACTAGGCGTTGTTGCAGCAGGACGTGTGGAAGTAGATGATGTACGCGGTGTCCATGATGAAGGTCAGACCCGCAGCAAAATTAGTTCGCGTCTGTCAATCATGCACTTGACGTTCAGCTTTGCAAGCAAGATGCAATAAACGAGTGATATTGCTATAATCCTATACTCTAAGGTGGTTTGAATTTCTCTATTTAAACCACCCATAAAACATGCAAACATAGTTTTATTATCCTCAGCAATACCACAACTAATCATGTCAGTTCGTAATTACCGATAATATGTCTCTACATAATTTGTTTCCTTGCCTTAAATGGTGTAATATTTGAAGTACTTCACGTTCGTAATATGGTGAAACCCAACGAGTACGCATATCAGTTTTTGAAGTAGCCCAAGTAGTTAGGATATTATCATGATATAATGTACAATGTTCAGACCATCAAAAGAAGCAAAACTAGTGAATTCACAAACAAAAGCAGCAACAACACGTCTATCCTCGGGATATTGTAAGCATGTAAAATGTTGTTAAGTTACTAACTCCCAAGTAAGATATGCATCTCAAATGGAGGAATATTCAATTTCAGCTTAGGGACATAGTCATGATTTCGTACCTGAGGGGGTGGTGCAGCGCTGCCATTGCGATTGTATGCATGTGGACGACCTGGCGCTGGAGCTGGTGATTGCACGTAGTTCTGATTTTGAGGAACCTCATCCTCGTAATCACCGTCGTAGTTGTCATACTGGTCAATGGTAGTAGCAGGAGCCACAAAAGCAGCATCAACGACACCAGGATGTTGGCCTGATACATCTCCAACGTATCTATATTTTTTTACTGTTCCACGCAATCATAGTTTCAATCTTTGATGTTTATATGCAATTATATACAATTTTATATCTTTTTTTTGGGACTAACCTATTAACCTAGTGCCCAGTGCCAGTTGTGTTGGGGAATGTAGTAATTTCAAAAAAAATCCTACGCACACGCAAATCATGGTGATGCACAGCAACGAGAGGAGAGAGTGTTGTCTACGTACCCTCAAAGACCGTAAGCGGAAGCATTATGATAACGCGGTTGATGCAGTCGTACGTCTTCACGATCGACCGGTCCTATCACCGAGGGTACGGCACCTCCGCGATTTGCACACGTTCGGCTCAGTAACGTCCCACGAACTCACGATCCAGTAGAGTGTCGAGGAAGAGCTTCGTTAACACGATGGTGTGATGACGATGATGATGAAGCTACCGGCGCAGGGCTTCACCTAAGCACTACGACGATATGACCGAGGTGGATTTTGGTGGAGGGGCACCGCACATGGCTAAGACATCAATGATCAACTTGTGTGTCTATGGGCCCCCCCTCCCCCGTATATACAGGAGTGGAGGAGGGGAGGGCGGGCCCTCTACTATGGCGCGCCATGGGGAGTCCTACTCCCACCGGGAGTAGGATTCCCCCTTCCATGTAGTAGGAGTAGGAGAGAAGGAAGGGAAGGACAGAGGGGGCCCAGCCCCCACCCAATTCGGATTGGGCTAGGAGGGCGCGCCCTCCACCTTTTCCCTTCCTCTCCTCTATTCCACTAAGTCCTAATAAGGCCCATATACTCCCCGGGGGGTTCCGGTAACCTCCCGGTACTCCGGTAAATGCCCGAACTCATCCAGAACCTTTCCGATGTCCAAACATAGGCTTTCAATATATCAATCTTTACGTCCCGACCATTTCGAGACTCCTCGTCATGTCCGTGATCATATCCGGGACTCTGAACTACCTTCGGTACATCAAAACATATAAACTCATAATACCGATCGTCACCGAACGTTAAGCGTGCGGACCCTACGGGTTCGAGAACTATGTATACATGACCGAGACACGTCTCCGGTCAATAACCAATAGCGGAACCTGGTTGTTCATATTGTCTCCCACATATTCTTCGAAGATCTTTATCGGTCAAACCGCATAACAACATATGTTGTTCCCTTTGTCATCGGTATGTTACTTGCCCGAGATTCGGTCGTCGGTATCTCAATACCTAGTTTAATCTCATTACCGTCAAGTCTCCTTACTCGTTCCGTAATGCATCATCCCGCAACTAACTCATTAATCACATTGCTTGCAAGGCTTATAGTGATGTGCATTACCGAGAGGGCCCAGAGATACATCCCCGACAATCGGAGTGACAAATCCTAATCTCGATCTATGCCAACTCAACAAACACCATCAGAGACACATGTAGAGCATCTTTATAGTCACCCAGTTACGTTGTGACGTTTTATAGCACACATGGTGTTCCTCCGGTATTCGGGAGTTGCATAATCTCATAGTTAGAGGAACATGTATAAGTCATGAAGAAAGCAATAGCAATAAAACTCAACGATCATAATGCTAAGCTAACGAATGGGTCTTGTCCATCACATTATTCTCTAATGATGTGATCCCGTTCATCAAATGACAACACATGTCTATGGTCAATAAACTTAACCATCTTTGATTAAGGAGCTAGTCAAGTAAAGGCATACTAGGGACACTTTGTTTTGTCTATGTATTCACACATGTATCAAGTTTTCGGTTAATACAATTCTAGCATGAATAATAAACATTTATCATGATAGAAGGAGATATAAATAAAAACTTTATTATTGCCGCTAGGGCATATTTCCTTCAGTCTCCCACTTGCACTAGAGTCAATAATCTAGTTCACATCGCCATGTGATTTAACATCAATAGTTCACATCACCATGTGATTAACACCCATAGTTCACATCGCTATGTGACCAACACCCAAAGGGTTTACTAGAGTGAGTAATCCAGTTCACATCGCCATATGATTAACACCCAAAGAGTACTAAGGTGTGATCATGTTTTCCTTGTGAGAGAAGTTTAGTCAACGGGTCTGCCACATTCAGATCCATACGTATTTTGCAAATTTCTATGTCTACAATGCTCTGTACGGAGCTACTATAGCTAATTGCTCCCACTTTCAATATGTATCCGGATTGTGACTTAGAGTCATCCAGATCTGTGTCAAAGCTTGCATCAACGTAACTCTTTACGACGAACTCTTTATCACCTCCATAACCGAGAAATA